>NW_024609836.1:8214017-8330817 GCF_016920785.2 Ixodes scapularis | reverse complement strand
GGAAAATAAGGCGAGAGTAATTGACTCCGTAAGTGTGACGTCATGGGTCCAAACAAACCGTTGCTAGGGTCGTTGTTATGGACAAATACATGTGGCTAGGTGTCGCTACGAAAACCCGACCGTTCAAAAATCAGGAGTAGGATTTAAACTTCTAAAAATCACAGATATAGAAAACTTGAATGTCATCTATATTTCGACAGAAGTGTGCCGGTAATCGCTTGTTTCTGAAATATTTACGACTGCAACTTCCGGTCCTAAAGATGCCTGCAGCCCCTGCAGCAGACGACGAATGAAAGAAGAACGCCGTCTGCCACACGCCCGCCGGCCAAGCCGGCGCCGGCGTCTGAACCAGGTGAATAAAGACGAAATTCTGATATTGCATTTGTTCGAAATAGCATGAGTTTCAGACAATTATAAGAATTCATAGTGGGGTGCGTTGCAAAATATGGTTTATCGAAAGTCCGGGCGTCGATCGAGATGATCGTCTGCTATAAGGTCGCAATGCACCCGTGAGAAAAGTACTTCAGGCGATCGGTAGAGATCCCAAGTTTTGTTTGCGGACTCGCGCTATGGGAGGGTGCGTCGTACCTGGTTGTAACCATCGCGTGGAGAAAGATTCTTGCAGTTTCTTTAGATTTCCGCAAAACCCCAAAACGCGAAAGAACTGGATAAAGAACATAAGGTGAGTTTAAATCAGATTGTATATTCTGATCACGGGTTCGATGGCGATCTTCACCAAAAGAGCACATCCACTAAATTTAATGTATACAAAAAAAAAGCGAAGTTGCGATAGACATGCAATATTTTAATAACCTGACAACCTCAATAATAATAATAACAAACGACTTACCTCGACGGCGTACGATTTGTTTCGCATGCTGGCCTGCACTACGCCGGCAATGCACTTCAGGTCGTCGTCGTACCTGATCTGCATGACGTGGTTTGATTTTACGGAATTTTCGCCCTTCTGAACTAAACTGGGTTCTTCACAGGAAAAAAAACGCACATTTCGGAGGCCTTTGCGGCCATGGCGATGCACTTGCTTGTGTTGATCGTTTACCGACGCAATTCAATGAAGATGCCCGCTGCAACAGAGGTCAGCATATCTATCGTGTCGTCTGCTATCAAAGCAAAGCAGAGTGTAATACTTCAGAAATGGCTTTCATCGTTGCAATACGACACGGAGACGACAAGAACATCTTCATAATTAGATACCAAGAAGTTAGGTTGCTTACAAAAACTGATTTACTTCCTTATGAGCGAAAATCTAGCCTCGTGTGGAGTCTCCATGCATTAGTCCATAGCCACGCCCCTAGCAACGGTTTGTTTGGACCCAGAAGCCATGTTGTGACGTCATCACTTACGGAGTCAATTGTAAGGGGAAATATGCGGGTCAGTTGGTCACGAAACATTGCAATCTGAACCCTAAGACGAGGAAAAACAAAAATAACGGACAGTGCGAAACGAATCTCAAACGCAGCTGAGCTTATTCACAAAAGGAACGACAATGAATGCATGTCTACACAGAAAAAACAAAAAAACTAGGGAAGATAAAGACATGCGACCGCAAAGACTTGACCGAACCTAACCAGAGAAACAAAATCACTCCAATGTTGAAGGGGCAGTGACACATCAAAGTCATATTTTTTTATTGTTTGAAAGGATTGAAAACGATACCTGAACATTACCCTTAAAATTCGAAGCTTGGGAATTCAGTATTTGTAAAGTAAAAAAAAAAAACAATTTCCAAATGCCGAATTTGAAGTTCCCGCGCGATCCGCGCCAATGCAGTGACGTCAACATTTGAGGGCCCCTGCGAGTCCAGTTTCTTTCGCGCCTCCGCTCCGAAACGTGTCTCCGCGACCCGAAGCGAGGAGAGAAGGGCGCCGGCGTCGCGGGAACTACCGTACCGGGAAACCGGTTTCCCGCGTGAGTGCCGTACTGCCAGTGTTGGAGGTAACGCGTTACTAGTAACGACGTTACTGGTAACGCGTTACATTTTTCGCTAACGCAGTAACGTACTTGTTAGTATTCTGAATGACTAACGAGTAAAGTATTTCCGTTACTTTTTTACGGTATCGGCTGTCACATTTCGTTACTCGTTACTCGTTACTTTTGACCAAAACTGGTGAAATCCTGCAAGAGCTTATCTCAAGATCTTTGCACCAGCTTATCGCTGCACGGAACCAGCATCCGTCACAGTAAAGTTAAAAAAGAAAAGAAAAAAACTCACTTCTCGAAGGGGGGAGCCGTGGAGAGACATCCGTTTACAACAGTGGACAACTATTTTGCTCATTTCTCTAGTTTCAAAAAAAAAGAAAAAAGAAAAAGAAACATTCTTTGTGGAATATTTTTACCCTCGCTCTCCCCCTCGCTGCCTGAAAGTTCCTGACCCACTTTTGTACACAGAAGAATCTTTCGCTTGATTAGTCTTTAATTCCCTAAGTTTTAAACCTGGAAAGAAAACTTACAAACACGAAACCTTTTTCTTTTCACAGAAAAACTAAGAGCTACTGCTGGTAAGAGACAGCAAGTGATTATAGCCAGTGTGCTGGTAACCGGTGTCCCGTTCCAGATAGTGAAGTAAATCAGTCTCTGGTAATAGTATGAACCGTCTGTTACTAAAACCGGCGGACAGATGAGGGGTGTTGGTTGGCTGGTTGTGTTCCAGCAGTCCTCATTCGCATGCTGTAGTTTATAAAAGCCGATTGACTAACATCTCCGACTCATTCTGCGCGTGAGATGGGCATGAAAAACGAAAGTCCGTCGCCATGGCCAGCAGGTCTGAATGAAATGTATCTACTAAAGGAGACAGAATCAGGTATTTTAGTTTCAATGCCTAATCTGCATGCCGAAAATTAAGCTGCTTCGCGCATCAAAACACTATGAAACCACTCTGTAAATTTTTATCTTTATCCAAGCTTGTTAAGGAGGCTTATCATACATTTCTGCCAGACATATTTACTCGAACGGAAAAGTAACGTAAAAGTAACGCAAAAGTAACGTTCGTTATTTTTGAAAAGTAACGGTAACGGTACATCGTTACGTTTGTAAAAGAGTAACGTAGCTTGATAACGCGTTACTTTTTACCAAACTAACGAGTAACGCTATTTCGTTACTTTTTTTCGGTAACGGGCACAACACTGCGTACTGCCCATCGCTTCGAGCAGACGAAGGTGTCTCGGCGGTGTCACAACCGAAACTACGATACACAGGCACCAATCCGACTGTTTTGACCGTTTGACGATTTCCTTTTCGAAGTCTGAGAGGTCGTCGGGCACCTAAAAAAGGCCACTTCGTCCGATTCCCCGACTCACCGATCACCCCCTGCTACATGCGTCGAGCGCCGCCATGTTTTCCGAGGGAGGATACAAATCCAGAAAGCGACATCACAACGGACTCCGATTTTTGGCATTTCAAAAAGAATGGTCGTAGTGCGTTCGCAATTGCGTTAAAATAATGTTTTACGATGGTTGTTATTACATGTTATAAAAATGTCGCCTACAAAGCTTCTAAATTTCATGATTCTTAACGTCACGAATCAAAAGAAGCGAGGAGGCGAAACGCGGGAGAGGAGAACGCCAAATATAAAAAGGCGCGCGCGCGCGTGTCAATTTTTTTTTAACGATTCGTTTTTTTTTTTTTTGCGTGTCTATGACTACAACGTGCATCGTTTTAGACAATTAAAGAAATAGACCTTTGGGGTGTCAGTGCACCTTTAAGGACAGCAACGGGAACGATAACCTCTCCCATGGACCTAAACAGACGAGTTTCACAACACTATGTCAATCGGCCGAGACAGAACCCCTAGCCCCCCTTTCCCATTTTACTGCCGTAATTCCCCCTTCCCCAACACACACACACACACACACTAAACTGCACTCAACACTGAAAACCCTAAAAACATTACAAAAAATAAATCTTTCACAGGGGGATTCAAAATTAAAGACGGCTGACTATCGCTATGCTTACAGGAGACTCGGTGTCTTTGGTGCTCATTAGTGGAAGAACAAACAAACAACACCAGCTTAACCGTGCGCGACGCACCGATCATATCTACAAGGGAAGACAGAAGTTGATAACCACAACGACATTTTTTTTCGCAACTCTGACCGGATATTCGGAGCCGGGAGAGAGGAATTTAGAACCTCTCAAATTGGCGTTTGCGAGGACGTTTCAAGTTCTGTCATTTACGAAGCGAGGAAGAGTCTACTGCAGGGGTGGAACGGCTGCTTAAATTTCGGATTCGGACAGCGCGTGTATCACTCGAAGCGCGTCAAACCGCACGTTAACCGACCCCCGCGCCTGCGTTTTCGACGCTTCGCGGCGACAGTGTGCGGTTGCTAATTACAAAACGATTAACCCATTCACCCCTCCCTCCCTCCCTCCCCTCCCCTCCCCTCCCCCCCCGTACACGCCGCTTTGCGGCGTCCAGCCGGCAACCCAAGCCCCGCTGTCCCCCATGCACCTCCGTAAATAGAGTCCCATATTATTTAGTTCCGCAATGTTTCGTCAACAACATTCGCTTTTTTTTTTTTCAGTGTTAAAGGGACCATGAAATGATTTTAAAATCGAATTTCATCCACCGCACGTCGTAAAAGGTGTGAAAAGAAACACAAAAACACAGAACTAGGGAGCCAAAAAAAAATTATTTGCTATAGAACTTTTAAAAGAAAACTGGACTCTTTTGCGACTTCTTTCCTTCGAAAGCTCTGCCTTTTCACTACGATGCATCCGCAGAAACGGAGCACGTCATCCGAATCCACGCCGCCTATTGGGTAAGAGCCTACCTCACCAGCACCGCGATCGTAAACAATAAATAGCCGGCGAATGTTTCCTAAAAGTTTTGTTAAATAATATTCAGATCCACATTTTGCAGCATATTAGAGATGTGTGGCGAAAATTGCCAAATTTGATAATGATGATGATGATGATTTTATGGCTGTTCCCTTTGAAGCGGGCGGTTTGAATAGAAATCAGACCTAGCCAAATAAAAACGGAGAGAAAAAAAATTGCACTACTGTTGCATTCTTCGCCACCAGTCCTCCAGCCTCCTTTTAGTCCTCTCGACTGCGTCGCTGCAGCTCGGCTGCAGTGCCACTGCAGCGCGATTTAAGTCCGCACTGGGCCAGCACACAGCATCCCTGCCTGTGTCCCCAACTCGGAAGCCGAGGGCTTTTGCCAGAAATTGTTCGTGTGATTGTGCCTCGTCTAGATGCAGCCCGTTGTCTGGCGCCTGGCCCCAATCTACCGGGTGTCTTGGTACGAGACTTGGGCAGGAGAGCACAATATGCTTGATAGTCTCCTCGGTTTCGCCACATGCCCGGCATGATGTTGATTGTACCTGTTGGTCAAAACGCTGCCTGTACACTAGCGTTCTTAGCCCTCCCGCACGTGCTTCAAAAAGCAGGCGGCTGCCCAGGCAATTATCATACAGGGTTGTCTCTGTCGATATTTCATTTTTCCAGCGGTTGTACACTTGCAGGGTTGACTTTGAGCGGGCCGCCTCCGACCACTGCACAGCCTCTTCCTCGCGCACTCTCTTCCGCACCTCCAGTTCCCACTTTTGCTCTGTAGTGGCAGCCACGGGCACAGTAAAGAAGCCATATTTCTTTTCCAGCTGGTACAGTCGCTTTCTCCACTTTGTCTGTATCCCTGTCAAGTGTATGTACACAAATAGTCGTTTTGCCGACCGTCCTCGGTCCATGAGTCGCAGACGCCCGTTGTAGCCGATCTTGCTAGCTGCTTCTCTGGCTTCAAACGATGACCATCCAAGATCTCCTTAGACCGCTTCGTTCGCCACCATGCCATGGCAGCCTAGGGCCTGCCTCCCAACTTCGCGCTGCCGGCGCTCCAGAATGTTCCTCACGTCTCCAGGAATGCACACCACAGCATTAGCAAACGTTAGGCCAGGGACCATGGCTGATTTCCAGAGTTCCCTTGTAACCAGAAATCGATTGCAGCTCCATAGGTTACGCTTGCGAAGGACACTGGTGTTTCGCACGGCCGTCTTTCTGAGGTGGAGATGGTGTTCCGCTAGGTATTCTGGCTTATTTGTGAGTAGAATACCCAGGTACTTATAGGTGCCTTGCAGGGGGATTCGTTCGCCCTTCAGCACGCAGTGACCAAGACGCGGCTCTTCAGGTCCGGCTAGTTGCACGGCTACCGACTTTTTGCTGTTGAAGCGAAGGCAGCGCGCATCCGCCTCTTCTACACAAATGACTAAAAGCTGCTGTAGTGACTCTACACTTTCCGCTGTAAGTACGATGTCATCCGCAAAGGTGAGACCTGGTAGCGTCCAGTTCACTGGCTCTCCTTTTTCTAAATGGGTGAAAGAGAATCCTACCCCCGACTGGAGCAAGCGCCTCTCTAGCCCCGACACATAGAGTATATATAAGAGAGGAGAAAGCGGACAGCCTTGTCGTAGACCTCTTGTTACAGTCACTTGCTCCGATTTGGCACCATTCAACTCTGTTGTCACCGCGTTGCCCGAATACAGGCATCGGACGAGGGCCAACCACTGCCGTGGCATGTCTAACTGTTCTAGGTGCTGGAGCAATAACTCGTGGGGTACACTGTCGTAAGCTTTCGCAATGTCAAGGAAGCAGCACAGGAGTTTTCTTCCTTCCTTGCGGGCGACCTCAATACACTGGGTGATCGTAAAAATGTTGTCCTCCAGTCGGCGACCCCGACGCAAGCCTCCCTGCAGCTCCGTTAACACCCCATTCTCCTCTGCCCATGCTGCCATGTAATCTTTCACTATATGTGCGAAAGCTCTGTAGATGGTGGAAGTCACTGTAAGTGGCCGATAGTCCTGAAGATGTTGTCGGTTGCCTCCCTTCTTAGGGACCAAGACAACCCGACCAAGCCTCCAGTCTTGGGGCACGGGTTCTGAGCCACTGAAGATTGCACTGAAGATCTCTGCCATCTGCTGCCTTGTCTTCGTTCCCATCGATTTAAGAACCGAAGCCGGAATCCCGTCCAGGCCCAGAGACGTAGACGTCTTCAAATGCGCGAAGGCCCGTAAGACTGTCACCCACCCGATGACCTCCTCCTGCGAGTGTTCTGCTGTGTGTACCGTCGGTTGAGAGGATGTATCCTCTTCGGTGGTAAAGTTCTTCCCCAGGTAATCCGAGAGGTGGGTGCCAAGGTTGCTAGGTTCCTCCCCTGTGCTTTCGTCAATAATGACTGCTTCCTGGTCTCTACCATCCAACGTTCCGAGGTAGGCCCAGAACTTCCTCGGTGCGTCCCTGCCGCTGCATCTAATGTCCCGGACAATGGCCAGATCCGCAGTCCTTATCTTCTGTTGGACCAACTGTTTAGCACTGTTTTTCAGTACTTGATAACTGTGCCATTTTTTTGTCAATCTCGTGTGTCTCTCCTGTACGGAGCGCCATTCGGTGATGCAGGTTAGCCTCCTGCCGGGCATGGATGGCTGCCTTGACCTCACCATCCCACCATCTCTTACGTCGTCTGCGTCCAGCGAGCCTTTTTGGTGCGTGTCGCTTAATCAGGTCTTCAAGCACTGTGATGTAGGCTTGATATCCAGTCGCCTGTTTCCTGCTTTCACTGTTCTCAAATGTCTCCATGATAGTCGCCACTGTCCGCTTGCTCAAATAAGTTCGCCGTGGGCGTTGATATCGTTCCTGTGTCTTTTTCCAGGTGGCCTTGCTGAAGTCCAGCCTGAGGCGATTATGATCACTGCCAAGGCTGTGCTCGCCGCCCTCGTCTATCAAAACTCGAGCAATGCTTTTCCCGAGACGGTGAGGCGCTAAGGCATAATCAATACAGGTTTTGCTTCCTCGAGCGCACCATGTGAACTGTTCCTCACATGTTGACCGCAGGTTGAGTACCTCAAGTTGCAGCTCTTCCGCTAACCATAGGAGCCGCCGCCCATTACTGTCCTCCCACACGTCCAACTCACTAAGATGGCCGTTGAAATCTCCCATGATCAAAATATTCTTACCGACGCCGAGGGTCTTCGCATCCCTGGCAATACATGTCACACTCGCTTGGTTCTCATCCTCCCGCGCACTTCCCACAGCAAGATAAACCACGCACACTGCCACTGGATATTGTAACAGTTCTCCTGTCACCCAGATGTGGTCTTGGCAGGTCTTGTTTTCCCTCTGCCAGGATGCCGAGCTGCGGCATAGGATTCCTACTCCCCCTCCTTTTCGCTGACCTTCCTGCCGGTTGGACCCGGTCCACTGCCAGTCCGGGTGAATAGGCGGTTCCAAAAGGTCACGAAGGTGTGTCTCTGAAACCCCAAAAAGCGCGATGCTCTCAGTGTCCATCGCTTGATAGAGCTCCTGCCATTTCTGCTCCCGTCTTGCTCCCTGGAGGTTGAGAAACCCAACTCTTTCCGTCACCGTGTTTTGGTGTTTCCGCCGTCTTCTCCTCACAACTCGGCCCTTCACTACATCACCGTCGTTACAGCGTCTGGGTTGTCTTACTCCTGTCCGGTGGTCTCCAGCTGCCTCCGAACAGTCTGTGCCACCATAGCCTGTATCCATGGGGGTGGGTCTAGTGGATAGCACCCTGGTATACTCGAGTTGGGCACAAACGGGTATAGCCCCATATTCATTTGCCGTGGGTTCGGCATCGCCACCCATGGTGGGTCCATGCAAGTTGGTGGTGGCATTTGTCTGAGAGCCGGATGGATGGATGGATGAATACGGCTGAGCCCTTTGGATCGGGCGGTAGCTTACGCCACCTAGCCATTTTGTTTTACCATTTAAGCTTAGAATATTTAAATGTGAAATCTATATTCACTCCGCAGTGCAAAGAAAGTGAGGCTATGAAACCCCCTTACCATCAGTGGATAAGAAAATACCTAGTTTTCTCTCGATTTCTGCCACCATTCACTTAATCTTTGCTTGGTAATCTCTACAGTCTTGAAATCCACTCTCCCTTCGCTGTCTCTAAAACCCAATGACTTTATTAAATCTATGTTGTCTTCGGTAGGCATAGGGTGAAGCCCTTTACAGTAGAGTATCAAGTGCTCAGCCGTCTCGTCCTCCTCTCCACAAGCAGTGCACACTGTATCAATTTCCTGGTACTTCACTCTGTATGTTCTGGTTCGCAGAACCAAGCTGAGAGCCAAGCGCCATCTATCGTGTGGTAAACGAAGCAACTACTGCGTGTGCGCAGTAGGGCAGGGCCGACTTCAGAACGGTTATTTCTAGGGGTGTCGCGAACTTTTGTCGAACCGGATTTTTAGGTCGAACTTTCGGGGTTCGACTGGGTCGAACCGGTTCGACGAACCTTCGAACTTTTCACCACATTCGACCGGTTCGACTTTGTAGACAGTGTGGCCAGCCCTTGATACAAGCGTGTCTAGGTTTGGAGAACTTTCTTTTTTGTGCAAAGGGTTATTTTATTTTATGAACAGTTGCAATTAAAAGAAACCAATTCTAACCACTGAAGAAGTTAATTACTTAATTTTTGTGTACTGTATTAAATTAAATAACCGATCAGCGGTGCCCTTAATTTATCCCTTAGCCATCACCATCCAATCCGAAGCCAAATAGCCAGCCTGTCGCGCATGCGCACACGAGTCGAACCTCAATACAAGGTTCGTCGAAATTTCTACTAAAAGTTCGAAAAAGTCGAACCTGGTCGAACTCGAACCTCGGCCGGTTCGCGACACCCCTAGTTATTTCCTTTGGTTTCCTTCCTCTCAGAACTCCGACTGACTGAACGTTTATTTCTCTACGTGTTCGTCTCGCGCGTGCCGACTTCAAGCAGCAAGAAAAAAAATGTACTTAAAACAGACCACGACGAACAAGAACGCTGGATCCACAAACACCCGAGAAGAGCGACAACAGCCGCGAATCGCGCTCCGACGAAGCTCTCAGAATATAAGCCTAGGAGGCACTCCGACTCGGCGCAGCGTTGCTTCGTCGCAAGGTCGCCTGTCTGCCTACGACCGGCTGGCGTGCTGAATGGAATATGCCCGCGCTACCCTTGTGGACCCTTTACGTATTATAGTTTGATCGCTGACCTCAATTTTAGGTTAAGAGGTGAGGTCAATCTCTTCCCATTGTTTTCCGAGGCAGTGTTGACGAACACTCGTCGAAAAGGGACCCTCGTCGATTCTCTCTTCTTGTTTTGTGTGATATGGAGCTGAAATAAACGCTGTATGGATTACCTTCGTAACACGGTATGTACACTTTGTTATTGGTATCCCATTTTTATTCTGACAGACTGCACGTCACTGTCCAGCTGTAACAGTTCGTGGGAGGTATACGTGCAATACCGGTCCAACCTTTCTTTGCCGAGTGTCGCGTCAGTATCGAGTTGCAATCGTAAAAGATCGGTCCCGAAGCGCTTACCAACAGCGCGAATACAGCACTTCCATCAAACCTCGCGTCCGCTCTGAGTGTGAACAGGTATTTACGTGGCTCTTGCTGACACTGGTAGTTCAAACGTATCTTTTTTAACGTCGGCTCGCTCGTGCATCTCCGAGACCGCGAAAAACGCTGCGGCAATTTGTTTCCATCTACGTCGCTTTGCAGACGACTGACACTGGCCGCCTTTTACCAACAAAGACAGTTGGGTTGACTTCCGGAGTCTTCACCGGAAGACTCGCTGCACTTCCCAACAGGCATACCGGCGTAGGGGACTAGTCCCATGCTGTCGCTGTAGCGCAACGTATCTCATTGAATTTCGCTCAGCTGCGATGCGGCGATGAGAGGCGCCGATTCAGATAATACGTCGGTGACATCGGCGCAATAAAACCTACCGGCGCACCCCAACTCGTCGCCGCTAACGCTCCCATTCTCCTACTGCCGAGAGAACTTCCGGTTCCGGAAACAGCGTACGTCACGGCTTGTTTTGCGGTCAAGAAAAAGTCGATATTTCATTAATTTTTTGTGTAGAAGTTAATAAACCGGGACGAAAACGGATGCCTGTTCGGCATTCAGTGAACATTGACGGTTTAATGTAAAGGTTATCTGGGAAAAGTAAAAAAGTAATTTCATGTTCCCTTTAATCGTAAAATAGAAATGTCGCAAATATCGCCAAATGCCTCGACAAAACAAAATGTTCAAGGAAAAAACATAAAAGAAGTAAGCCCACACCATGGATAGAACCCGGGTCTGATACGTATGAGACAGACGTCTTACCACTAAGTTATGCTTCCGCTTCGGAAACTCGCATTGTATCCGCTGCCCATGTTGGCGGCGGCAGCGCCTATCTCCACGAACCAGCCAATCTGCCGTGAGCGCCGTTGCTAGGGTTTTTATCGCCTGCGCGTTAACAATATGCCCCCGCGGGTCGGGGGCGGTGCCCTTGGTATTCCTTGGGCGCCGCCGGCCAGTGTTTGCCCTGCCCAGTGGCGGCCGTGTCAGGGGGGGGCGGGGGGGGGGGGGGCAAAACACATGTCTTGACCCCCACTCTGAGAACTGGGGGGGCAAGCGCCCCCCTTGTCCCCCCCCCCCCCCCCCCCCCGGTTGTTACGCCCATGAGAACCGCCTTACCACCCAAGGCAGTAATGCTCCACTTCGATTTTGCGGAAAATGAGACACTACTCTTCCCAACTGAAGTGCAGAGTTCTCATTAGAAACAAAAAAAAACTCAAGTGTTTCTTTTCACGTGCAAGGCACGCAGGACTTTGCCGTTGTCAGCGATGAAACGAAACATGACACAGCTCACGCTCTTCTAGCCACAGAGGCCATAAAAAAGTATGTTTATCAACATTACCCAGTGTTTTCTGGTATAACTTTTGTACCAGACGGAGCGTCGACGCAATTCAAGAATCGCTTCCAATTCCACGTGCACGAATGGTCTCGGATGCCGTACTCTTCGGCAAGATGGATCTCTTCAGCCACTGGACACGGAAAAGCGCTTTTGATGGAGTAGGCGGTGTTCTTCAACACCCCATAACGCTCACCAACTTGAGATCTTCACTCAACTCAACGATTGGCACCGCTAAGACTTTGTGGAAGTGCTGCGTGAAAACGTAACAAATATCTGCCTGTTCCACCTATCTGCGGAATGGGTTCGAGAGTTCCGTGCGGTGAAGCAAGCAGAGTGGACTACCGTAAAACCTGTGAGAGGAAGCCAGGCATCTCATCCGTGGAAGTCATCTTATGCCGAGAGGCCGGATGTATACATGGCCACTTGCGCAGCTGAGAGTTTAAAGCTTACGTATGCATTGTTAGCGAATTTGCAGAGTGGGGCCGTTTTGTTTTTGCAAATTCTAAGCTAAGTAGTGGTATTCCAGCTCAAGGTCCCTTTTCGCGTCAGTCACACGTTTTGAAAAAAAAAAAAAAGAATTAGGAAAATATAATACATGCCATAACTAACGCTCATTATGCTTGGTGCTGTGCGGCAAAGCGGCTATGACGAAGACGTCGCCTCGGTCCCAGTGAAGGTTTGTCGCAGCTTTTCCCGTTTGGAGGTCATATGTTACTCAATCTTTCGCCATCACAAGATGGTTCAAGTCACCGCAAAGTGCCAAGGGGAGTTTAAAAAAAAAATAAAAGATGGATTTTTTTTAAATATCGACGCCCAAACTTGCTACATTTTGAGAAATCAGCTGCATTTCTGCGTTTATAATAAAAATACGATTAAAAGTGGGCATATTATCTTGACATCTTGTAAACCCTAAGATGGGGAACGATAACGATGACGAACGATAACGATGACGAGTAATTACCAGCTCGCCTGCACTCTCTCATTGCTTATTATACTATCTTTATATATTCGTAAAGAATATTTAAAGACGCGCATTCTTTTATGTGTTTTGTGAAGTATTATGAAGCATGGTTTATTTGCAAAAACATTGTGAATGTGTCTCTAAAAGGCGTTTTTATGCCATTTTTGACTTTTTGTTTACATAAAAATATTTTATTACCATTTTTATTTGTTTGTGTATGTGTAGTATATATTCTGTAAAATGTATTAAAAAAGTTTTGATGACGTGAAAGCTTCGATGAAAAAATGACGACTGTGCAAATCAGCATCGTGAAATCTTATTAATTTCCACGCCTCGAGCTTTTATATGTCAGCGAAAAAAATTGTTACGGCGCTCATACATAGCTGAATGTTCCTCCTAAGAACAAGGCTTTCATATATATTTTTAACAAAAATTTCAAAATTATCACCCGGACCATCATTGCACGAACTGACGTGGAATCACCCTTGTTAATGTTTCTGCCGATACACGCTCACCCCGGAACCGTGTCCCGCAAACAGAGAGAAAGCTCTAATGAGACCTCGACCCTGCTCATCCTTGACAGCTCTGTGAAAGCTGAACACTGGCTGAACCAACGAGCTATGTGGCTTCTGTCACTTGACTTCGCACTAGTGGATGCGTAGGGCAAAAACATGAGGGGTACGATGGCAGCAGTTCATTGGAACAGAAAAAAAAAATCTAGAATCAAACCTGCTGTCAGTTTAAACAATAGCTTTCCACCGCACGTAATAAGATGGCCGGGGATTACAACAAAACGGCTTGAGACATCCAAGCTGAACCCGAATTTTTAGAAACGAGAATGCTTAGATTCTCGTCAGCGGATTGCACCTGCGGGAATTTAGGCCCCAATTTTAGGGAAAGGAAACACAGCCCGAGTTTTCTGAGAATAAACGGTGACTTACTTAGAGACTGGAGTTGAGAAGCCGCGTGAACGCGTGAAACAGATGGAAGTGTGCTGTTCACTGAAAATTGTGTTATTTTTTAATATTTTTCTAAACAAAAAAAATCAGTTCAGCTGGGAAATTGTGCAGTATTATTTCGTGTGACCTCTTGGTTCTGATAAGTTTGGTGATCAAGAACGAAGGTCAAGCGGGTCATTCGGGCGGATAACGATCTTCATCAAGCAGGAGTCTGAAATGTACCCAGACGCAAGTACCGCATCTTGGTCTCAAAGCCAGACCGTTTTAGTAGGTAAACCAGCCCCTATTTAGGCAATATGCAGCAAGCATAGAAAAACATATTTTCAGGGGAATCTTGTTTTGAAGCTCACCGATGCCAAACACTGATTGATTAGAATGGTGTGCATACCTCCACCACCAAAGTGCATTCGTCGCATGTTCATCGGATTTTGTTCTGTCTTGGTTTGACAGCGCAAGGCGTGTTTATCTTGAGCACCTGTGAGTGGGCATGGCGGCACGACAGCAGTGCGCAACAACTCAATGATCACCATGTATTTTCAGCTCCTGCTTTCCTGCGTGCTGACTTCGGCCCGTGGAACGAGTTCTTGTTTTTTCGTGGGCCATACACCGCAGAAGAACACGTCATCATCGATACCAGGCACGTTCCTCGACACCGGTATGATGACACCGAGACACGCCGACGCCATGGATCAGCCCCTTTTCATCGATGCCTATCACTCGTCACCGTCATCGACTCTGGCTCACCCTGGTGGCCAGATGGCCTGTATTTATACGCCGCCACACAACTTTTTCGCCAGTGGGCATGGCGGCACGACAGCAGTGCGCAACAACTCAATGATCACCATGTATTTTCAGGTGAGTAACAACGTGTCGTATTTCTGCAAACGAAGCGACGACATTTTTTTGTTCGTGCTGCCATGCCCCTGTGCCTGTTTGTCTATTGCGTACGAGTGTTTTTGCGTTTCGTTCCGTCTCCTTCTTTCGGGAGACGTTGAGTTAAACCCTGGTCCGGATGACCTAACTTTGCAAACTGTTCTTGATAAACTTGATGCAATGAACACATCCCCTCTTTCTGAAATCAGAAGTGTCCGCGCAGATCAGGAAACGGCGACCAAGTCCTTAGCTGAATTAAACTCGCGGGTCTCGGCAATTGAAGGCAATCTAAGCGATGTTAAAGCACTAAGGGACGACATCGCTTGTGTTAAAGAGACCGTGTCTAAAGCAACAACTAGCGTCGACCAGGTGCAGCTCCGCCTGGATGACGTAGAAGACCGCTTACGCCGAGAAAACCTTGTATTTCACGGCATTAGCGACGCACCAGAGGAGACCTGGTCTCAATCGGAAGAAAAGGTTATTTCTTTGTGCAGCGAAAAACTCGGAATTAACCTTGAGCCTTTACATATTACCCGGGCTCACCGCATTGGCCGTTACAACCCCAACAAACAACGCCCTATAATTGTTAAGTTTGCATTAGGTAAAGTACGGCAGCAGCTTTTCTCCTCCCGGCTTTCGTTGCGAGGAACGAACGTCTCGATAGCAGAAGACTTCTCGCAAAGTACCCGAACGGCCCGCAGCAAATTAATCGAATATGGAAAGACACAGGCAGCTCCCTTTAAGATTTCCTTCAACAGGCTTCTATTGAATGGACGATGTTATATGTACGACCGGTCTAACGATACTGTTTTTGAATGCCCGAGATAGCAACCACCTAGTAAAAGCTTAACACAACCAGCTACTGGAATTACAGCACCATCAACATGTACCAATGCGAACGATGCCAATACATTGCCTTTTCTGTACACCAATATTAGAAGCCTAATACCGAAGCGTGACGACATAAATGAATTAATCGATGTTATGAACGTTGGTGTTATCGCACTAAGTGAGACCTGGCTCACGTCAGAAATAACTGATAATGAAATTTTCTTGAACTCAAGTCACCAATCTTCTTTTGTTATATTTCGCAGTGATCGGGTTTCAGGGAGAGGCGGTGGTGTCCTCCTCGCTGTAAAAAACAATCTTCATCCACGAAAAGTGAACGTTGTGTCTGATCTAGATATTGTATTTGCTTCCATCAACTGTTCAAACAACATTGTCATTGTTGGGGTTTGTTATCGCCCACCTTCTTGCAACGCTTCTTTTGTTGAAAGGCTGCATGACGCACTGTGCGACGTGAGAACGCAGCACCCCTTATCGAAACTGGTTTTGGTGGGAGACTTCAACTACCCAGACATAGACTGGGGCGAAGATCTGCCGTCGGCAACGGCATCTCGAAATGAATCGAAACTTTTTTTAGATATGTGCCTAACGTTTAATCTAGAGCAACTCGTAACGCAGCCAACAAGGGTAACTGAATCATCATCTTCGATTCTAGACTTAGTCCTCACGTCGCACAGCGAAATAATAAACGATGTAAACATCATTAATGGCCTCAGCGATCACAAGTGCATACACTGCTCTTTGAACATTAAAAACAACGCAGCTGTTGAATCCTATCGAAAAATTAGAATATATGGAAAAGCAAACACTGACTTGATCAACCTCGGCCTGAAGTCTTTTATGGAGTCATGTATGCCCAACTTTTTTTATCGTTCTGTACAAGATAATTGGATGCTTTTTAAAGAAACGTTACTTTGTTTAATTGACCGTCATATACCACTAATACAGTTTCGAGGGAACGAGTCAGCCCCTTGGTACACCCGAGAGCTTAAAACGCTCTGTAACCGGAAAAAGAGATTGTACCGACGTGCCCGACGTCTAGACACAGATCAGGCTTGGTCTTGTTTCTCAGATGCTTTCGCACTGTACAAGTTGACTGTCGCGAAAGCTAAAACACAATTTTATCAGAGCGATCTTGCCGCTATTCTCAAAAGTAACCCTCAGAAATTTTGGAAGATAATAAACCCCACTATCGTAAACCGGTTTCATTGGTAAATGACAACGGAACTAATCTCTCTGATGACGATGCTGTTGAAAAGTTTTGCGATGCATTCTCCGCTGTGTTTAACAGTAGCGTCATCACATCTTTGCCAGATAATGTAACCATGTCGTTTCCACGAATGCATCCAATTACTTTCACGGAAAACGGCATTAGCAAGTTGATAGATGCACTTAAGATCTCATCGTCACCAGGGGCTGACGACATAAACAGTAAAATACTAAAGATTACTAAACCACTGTCAACTGTTTTTCTAACCTTTCTGTTTCAACAGTCCATAGATACTGGTGCTATTCCTGACGATTGGAGGGAAGGTAAGGTCGTTCCGGTCCACAAAGGCGGCGATGCGCACTCCCCTCTAAATTATCGACCCATATCATTAACTTCTGTTTGTTATAAACTCATGGAACATGTCATTCATTCCCAAGTTATACATTTTCTAGAACAAAACAATTTCTTTTTTCCTAATCAACATGGCTTTAGAAAACATCGTTCTTGTGAAACACAGCTTGCCGCTTTCAGCCATGACATTCATATTTCCCTAGAAACCTCTCCTCAGGTTGATGCTATCTTTCTCGATTTTTCCAAAGCTTTTGATCGTGTTTCCCATAAACTCCTACTAACAAAACTGTCCGCACTTTCCCTTGATTCTTCCGTTCTAGCATGGATTGAAAATTTTCTCTCTTACCGAACCCAGCATGTGCACATCAACAACTGCCGTTCCCGAAGCGCTCCTGTAACCTCTGGCATACCGCAAGGATCTGTTCTTGGACCCCTGCTTTTTCTTGTATATATTAATGATCTCCCCCTTTCGCTGTCCTCTACGGTCCGCCTGTTTGCCGATGACTGCGTAATCTACAGGCCCAGAACTAAGACAAATGATTCACTTAATCTGCAGACTGATCTTGACCGAATTAATGAATGGTGTTCAAAGTGGCAAATGCTCTTAAATGCTTCCAAATCTAAATCCCTCTCTTTTTTTCGAACCCGTCAACACCTTCAAGCTTTTTACTCTATTGGTAACCTCAATGTTGATGCCGTCTCAACTTACAAATATCTTGGCGTTCACTTCACTCACGACCTCTCCTGGAAGACTCATATTAACAACATCATTTCCGATTCAAACCGCACTCTTGGTTTTTTACGCCGCAATCTTCGTCTCGCGTCCTCATCTGTCAAACGCCTCGCATACGTCACATTAGTACGCCCAAAGTTAGAATATGCATCATCAGTCTGGGACCCTCATCTTAAATTCCTTACATCGGACATAGAATCACTTCAGAACCATGCAGCTCGCTTTATAACGTCTCAGTACTCCAGGTTTGTCAGCGTAACTGAACTTAAACAAAACTTATCTTTGACTCCTTTATGTTCACGCAGGCGTATTGCTAAACTATGTCTTTTTCACAGGTTTTACTACGATGACCAGCTACATAGCTCATTCATCTTGCCACCTCATCGCATATCTCCTCGTGTTAATCACCCTGCAAAAGTTGGCCTTCTCTTTACCCGAAACACAGCATTCTTTAAATCTTTTTTCCCGGCGACATCTGTGGACTGGAACGGCCTGCCTGAAATCATCGTCTCCACCCAAGACATCGGCTCATTCCGCGAATTGTTATCATCACATCTCCTATAACCCCACTCCCTTATGTAATACCCTAACTCCAGGTTCTTAAGGTATTTAAACAAAATAAATAAATAATACTTTATACTTTATAGATTCGTTCTCCTAAAATTATTAACCTAAAATGATGCGTAGATAGTGTTCTTCGGAGTAACTCAAAAGTAATCGAATAAAGGAACTAAGTAAATAATCGATTACCTTTTACGGGAAGTAATTTGTAACGGTAATTCTTTACTTTTTAGGTCAAGTAACTGTAACTGAAATTAAAGACTCTTTTGAAGTAACGGTCCCAAGTGTGCTGCAAATGACCGGACACCGACCGCCGGTTTTCTGCACGGCCAGAGTTTAGAGTAGTGTCTGGCCAACGGTGGTTTTTTCGCTTGGGCGCCAAAGACGAGGGATTGACAATTTGATATCACTGATGACGTCATCAGTGACGATGACAATGCGGATGCCGATGACGTCATCAGTGACGTCACTGATGACGTCATCAGGGAGGATGGCGATGCGGATGCCGATGACGTCATCAGGGACATCATGCGTCCCATAATGCACCGCGCGATTACGCCGACGGCGACGCCGCTCAAGCCGGAAACGGGTGCCTAGTGGCGCGTTCACACTGGAAGCGGATCCGCGTTCGCGAAGTGGATCCGCGCGTTCTCAATAGCAAAGCGGCTAGGATCGAGCGGTTCGAGCGCGTTTTTGCCAACCGCTTAGGGACCGATTGCTTCCAACCGCTTTCACGAACCGCAAAGCGGCAACCAATCACAACGCGACACTGACGTGACGTCAGTGACTTTCGAAACAAGATGGCACCTGTCGCTGGTGAGGCGTCCAAGGCGCTGTAGTCCTAGCGCTGTAGTCTTAGCTTTCGACGAATCAACGGAGAAACTTGATGTTCACGTCCGTCACTTGAATCCGCCGCGAAAAGAATTGACTCGTAATTTTAACGGGCTTCGCACCGGTGATTTGGTTTGGGTAAGAGTTTGTTTATTATTCCGGGTGCCACAGGCCCAAGCTCGCTTCCTTGTTAATCTCTGCCTGTAGAACGTGGGAACCCGCGCCTGATCGACCGAAATGTCAGCTTTTCTACCCACTAGGATAGCCGCGTGAACTATTGAAAGCTTTCGACACCGTGCATGACCATCACGAAGGTCGATAGAGACGTCGTGAGCTTGATTGCGTAGCCAACGTACTACCACGGAGGGGGCAGGGTACCTGCGCTAGCTCGACCTGTAACGTTTACTACTAATAAAATAAAGGGTACCTACTGAAGAAATAAAGTGTACTTACCAGACGATGCAGAGGTAATCCATACGGCGTTTATTTGAGCTTAATGTCAAACAAACAGTAGACTCGATTGACGAGCGAGTGACGAGAGGAGAGTCCGCCACCAACGAAGCCACGACCGGCTAGCACCGAACACATTCCCCCGCACCACGGTCCACCCCGTGCAAGTATGGCACGCGAAGAGCCCTCTCCAGGCGCTTGAGACCGGCCTGCCAGAAGTAAGCAGCCCACGGCAGCACCGCGAAGACCATCACCGCGAAGATTGCTGCTAGGCCTAACACACCATAACTTTCATCTGTACATTACACCATCGCATAATCACCATCACTAGACACGGCACCGCGGGCCTCCTTGGTACGGGCTCTTGCCTTTCTGCGGTGCCGCGGCTCTCCTGAGCAAATAAAAACATTACATTACCCCACCGCTCACAAGTTCGGAAATGATTAGAGCGAACAACAACGAGGGGGGAAAACTGGCCCTCTATCCCGAAAACAAGGTCAGCTACTCATGTGGGAAGGGTCCACTTCGAAGAAAAGGTCCGAGGGCATTCTGTTCTTAGTCAGCAAGGCGCGCCTAGCTGGGCTTTGCTTGTGGGCGAAGTCGAGGGAATCACAGGTGAGTTTGGCGGGTCCAGGCTTCTTTTTTTGCTGCCTGAACCCGTGATACGCGCGAACATCCCGGAGAAAAATATTCTGAGTGCCAAAATAGCAAAAGTTTGGCATGATGGAACTTAACCCGAGACTGGGGTAGAAACAGAAACTTCAAAAGTAGAAGGGACAGAGACAAGTGAAGAAGAGAACTCTGTCCCTTCTACTTTTAAGTTTCTGTTTCTACCCCAGTCTCGGGTTAAGTTCCATCATGGTAAATATCCACCAGCTCGCCTGTACTTTAACCGTTTTTTCAAAAGTTTGGCTTTGAATCTTGAATCAAAGTGGATTTTGGATTGTAAAACAGGGTTGCCAAAGGCAAGTCTCAAAAGATCACGCGTGATCGCCGAGAAACCGCCAACCGCCTCTCGGTGTATCTGAACGGGGTCGCTCGCGAACCGCATCCGCGACCGCTTCGCGAACGCGGATCCGCGCGTTCTCAACCGCAAAGCGGCTAGGATCGAGCGGTTGGAGCGCGTTTTTGCCAACCGCTTCAGGACCGATTTCTCCCAACCGCTTTCACGAACCACAAAGCGGCAACCAATCACAACGCGACGCTGACGTGACGTCAGTGACTTTCGAAACAAGATGGCACCTGTCGCTGGTGAGGCGTCCAAGGCGCTGTAGTCCTAGCGCTGTAGTCTTAGCTTTCGACAAATCAACGGAGAAACTTGATGTTCACGTCCGTCACTTGAATCCGCCGCAAAAAGAATTGACTCGTAATTTTAACGGGCTTCGCACCGGTGATTTGGTTCGGGTAAAAGTGTGTTTATTATTCCGGGTGCCACAGCCCAAGCTCGCTGCCTTGTTAATCTCTGCCTGTAGATCGTCGGAACCCGCCCCTGATCGACCGAAATGTCAGCCTTTCTACCCACTAAGATAGTCGCGTGAATTATTGAAAGCTTTCGACACCGTGCATGACCACCACGAAGGCCGATAGAGACGTCGTGAGCTTGATTGCGTAGCCAACGCACTACCGCGGAGGGGGCGGGTACCTGTGCTAGCTCGACCTGTAACGTTTACTACTACTAAACTAAATAAAGGGAACCTATTCAAGGAATAAAGTGTACGTACCAGACAATGCAGAGGTAATCCATACGGCGTTTATTTGAGCTTAATGTCAAACAAACAGTAGACTCGATCGACAAGCGAGTGACGAGAGGAGTTTGCCACCAACGAAGCCACGACCGGCTAGCACCGAACACATTCCCCCGCACAACGGTCCACCCCACCGCTCGCAACTTCGAAAATGATAAGAGCGAACAACAACGAGGGGGAAAACTGGCCCTCTATCCCGAAAACAAGGTCAGCTATTCATGCGGGAAGGATCCACTTTGAAGAAAAGGTCAGGGGCATCCTGTTCTGAGTCAGCAAGGCGCGCCTAGCTGGGCTTTGCTTGTGGGCGAAGTCGAGGGAATCACTGGCGAGGTTGGCGGGTCCAAGCTTCTTTTTTCGCTGCCTGAACTCGTGATGCGTGTGTACAACCCGGGGAAAAATATTCCGAGTGCCAAAATAGCAAAACTTTGGCTTTGGATCTTGAATTAAAGTGGATTTTGGATTGCAAAACAGGGTTGCCAAACGCAAGTCTCAAAATATCACGCGTGATCGCCGAGAAACCGCCAATCGCCTCTCGGTGTGTCTGAACGGGGTCGCTCGCGAACCGCATCCACGACCGCTTCGCGAACGCGGATCCGCTTCCAGTGTGAATGCGCCATAAGAGCGGCGCTCCAAAAAACGTCCCATTCGACGATCAATGCCCGCCTCACGTGCAAATTCCCAAAGGGAAAGCAGCGCGTCATGGGCTCGATTGTCGTTGGCAGGGCTGTTCCAATCCTGCAGTGACGTGATGTGAGGCCGGAGGTAACGATTCCTCAGGTCGTGAAAGCCAGGACATGACCATAGCCCGTGTTCGACGGTCGAGCGAGCCCTTGTAGCGCACGTCAAGCACCTAGCTGTTGGATAACTTCGGCTCCTTCTTGTGGTTCGTCGTCTTCGCTGTCAACGGGGGTTCGATGTGTGCGTCTCCGGTAGGTTCGCCATTGGGCGAGGATGTCCTTCGTGAGCGCGACTCCAGCGCCTGCTTTATGGATCAGAATCTGGGCGCCACGCGATTGTCGCTGCGGCAACGGGTGGTCGTTGACTCGCACTAGGATCCTTCAAAGTGCGTCTTCGGTCCTGCTTGACCGCCCTGATGGGGGTGGCCGGATCGGCGGTGTTCTGGTGCGTGTCACAATCTGGGATGCCGGGACAGAGCGGTCGTCCTCGCTTTCGCTCGCCAACGCGTGCGCGGCTTCGTTGCCGATGCCGCCTGCGTGTCCCAGCCCCCAGTCGACCCTCGATCTCCACACCGTAGCGTTCACAAAGCGTGAGGCTCGCACTCTTGATGTTGTGGATGAGCGTTCCAGTCCAAGGAGTATTGCTGAGTCGATTGATAGCTTCCCTGTTATCTGCGTAAATTATAACACGCTTACCGGCCTATCGTATTAGTCCCTGACGCGTCTCTTCGTACTGCACAAAGGTTGTCTGACAGATCGAGCTGGCTTGAGCTTGGTAGGTTGTCATATTGGTGGACACAATTGCAGTTCTCGAGTGGTGAGATTACTGCTGGTTTGCTCCTTCGGGTGGCAGCGTCCCAGGCTACATTTGTGAACACCGCGCTTTTTGTCTCGCCTGAATGAGAGGCCTCAGGCCTGTGCTGTGCGCTTCGCCTGGCGGTCCTGGGTGTTGCCTTTCCTGAAAAGAGGCTCGATGAAACTTGACGAAGACGCCTCATTACGGTTCCAGTAGTCGTGAGCATTGGGGCGCGTCTGGGGGTGATTGGTATGAAGTAAAGCGCGAAACACATGTACGACGAAATCGTCCAATCCGACGTCCGACCACGCAATACAACGGTCGGAGGCGAGGGTTTTCAACGCTCTCCGATGCTACGAAAACCCTCGCTCCCCAAGGTCATTCCGGCAGTCCGCACGTCGGATCGGAAGGTTTCCTGCTTCTTTGTTCTATACCGGCGTAGCTAGTGGTCCTTGTTGCGCGCCTCGATGAAGGCTCTGAGGGGCCGAAGGCAGGAGTCCCTATAGAGTTCTTCGACCCTGGTATGTCTTGGCCGGCCGGTTATGGCTCGCAAGCATTCAATAGGGGCAAGCAAGAAGTGCCGAATACGCTTCTTCATTGGTGCTCGTTTTCTTTGTCCCGGGAAAGGCAGGGTACGATTCGCTCTCCCGGAGCCTGAGGCCGAATTCCCGAAACTTTCTTACGGTAAAAAAAGTTCGTAAATTTACCTTACTACAAAGTTACGAACTTTTGAGTATTCCCGAAGCAAAATGTTCGTAACTTTGTCGTAAGATAAATTGACGAACCTTTTTGTCATAAGAATGTTTCGGGAATCTAGCCTCTGGTCTACTTACTGCATGCCCAGTAACTAAAACCTGCACAAGCCAACTTTTTTTTTATTCGGCATTTGTTTGCTTATGAACATTCGACTGTTGACTATTTTGTCTAGTTACTGTATGGCAAGGGCTTGTTTATGCCCACTCCTTTTTCCTTTCAGGTTTTTAAGATTTAGATCCTGGTCCAATGAGGTGTCAAAATTTCAGTGGCAAACAATATTGACATTTACTGAAGATGTTCTCTAAACGAACAATTGTAGTCCCCGTTCCTGTGACAGGCTAAAAAAAAGCCACGAAAAGCTTTTTTTTCCTTCCCCTTCTTTTCATATTCAAAAAAAAAAAAAAGGAGAAGGAGCCGTCTTTACCATGTATTTACTCGGCTCGGCGAACTTTAGATAAAGGAATAATCGTCATGAAAAAGTATATAATAAACTAAAATTTGTTCCTTAAACTTTTAATTATTTGTTACTGGGGGCCATGTTGCAAACGCAGTATTGACGGCAACTACTATTAGAAACCGAACCAATTAAAAAAAAAAATTGCAGAAAGGTAAAAGTTTTTTGTTTTTTTTTATAATTATATTCGATTATTTTTTGTTTTGTTTACTATTTTAAATTGGCACACAAAAAGGACGCATCAAGTTCTGCCTACGATGACGCTTGGAATAGTGACGTAGTTAAGGTCACGTCGTCACTCGTATCGTCGGCGTATCCATCAAGCACAAGCTGCCGAGATAAGGACGACATGATTGAAACGATGAAACGAGAGAATCAATATCTAAAAAACCATTACCTTTTGCAAATTCTTAAAGCTCGCCTCTCATAGTAATTGCCGTTAATACTGCAATGCCACCATGGCCGCTAATAACAAAATAAAAAATAAGACGTTTACAATTTTGTAATAATGCAAAATTAGAGCGCAGTTCTTGAGGAGGAGGAGGGGGGTACGGAGGGAAGGGAATACCGCTCCTCCCCCGCCCCCCCCCCCCCTCTTTCTCGCCTCCCATTTAGCGAGAAATTCAGCGAAAAATTTTCTGCTAAATTATAGTGAAAACTTCCCCGCTAAATTTAGCTGATTCCACCTAAATTTAGAAGGTTAAGTTTACCCACTAAATTTAGCGGGGAGATTAACGTCTCGCGTGACCTCAACACCAATTCAGTTTCCCCGCTAAATTTTGCGGGGAAAACTGTGACGTCCCATCATGTAACGAGCGCGGTTACATCGACGACGACGCCGACGCTGCTCAACCTGGAAACGGGCGCCTAAGAGGTGCGCTCTAAAAACGTGAGCGAACAAATTATTTTTATTACCATGACGATTATCACGTCATCTAATGTCCGCCAAGTCCGACAAATACGCGGTGAAGAGAAAACTCGCCTGTCACCCCTTACTTTTTAAGAATACTTGTTCGAATTAGAATTAAGCACCTTGTATGGTCCTAAACTGCAAAGCCCTCGTCGTTGGCGTCAGGAAAGTGTGTAACGTGATGATGATGATGATGATGCATGAGCGGCGTCACACGAACGTTGTTGCGACGAAATATCGCAGGCTGTGAAATGGCCAGGAGACAGGGGAAGCGAGACGGCAAAAATGAACGTACCGAAAATGGGAATCCCGATTGTAAGAATCAGCGCCGTCGCGATGGGACAGAGGTCCGTCTGCTCCAGCTGGAAGAAGGCCCTCCCGGAGACCGGATGGTCCTCCCGCACTGCACACCGCACCAGATCGCCATCTTGCACCTGCGAGCAAGGGGGGGGGGGGGGGGGGGGGTGGACATCAGAAGGTAGCGGGACACTTGTTTTGCAGCCGTGACAGTGCGAAGTTTCCAGGTCACGGGTTTCCAAGCACACATTTCGTGAATGTCGGTGGTGAAAGGGCGAGGAGATAGCGATGGTGCTTTTCCTTGTATTCGACGACACCCCACTCGAAAACAAAAAAGTATATCGGAGTAAGTTAAAGAACTAAGGGGATGTGAATAAAAAAGTCTACGAGTCGTGAGCAGAGCATGTGGAAGGGGAGGTGAAACGACAGCTTTAGATAGACCATTTAAGTAATTTCGATAATGGTACCCGATACTCCGCTGGCGCCTTTGCGTACGCATCGTATAGTTAGGGAGTTTTCGTAGATCGTTTTCGCCGTCCCGCAAGGCCCTCCGCAACCCGCTAGGATAGCGGGAACTCCACGATCAAGGCTATCGACGCGCAGGCGCAGTAGCAACTTCTTCGTTGCGGAACGCTTAGCGGAGGGGGCAACGCGGTCTACGAAAACTCCCTGTTATTAGGGAGTTTTCGTAGCCGCGTTTCCCCCTCCGCTAAGCCCTCCGCAACGAAGAAACCGCTAATGCGCCTGCGCGCTAATGGCCTTGGCTGTAGAAACCCGGATCTCCCAGCGGGTTGCGGAGGGCTTAGCGGAAGGGGAAACGCGGTCTACGGAAACTCCCTATTAGGGAGTTTTAGAATAGCGCACGCTAAAGCTTTGCGTACGCAAAGAATAGCGTCGTCGCCACAGCGCATGTTCCGAACGTAAACCGGGTTTTGCGCTTTGTGATTTCACACACGAAATGCTGTAATTTTATTTCACACACGAAATGCTGTAACTTTAGAAGAAACGAGTTTTTTGATCCAGAGTACTATATTGGATTTGTTTAAACATGAGAATGCGGCGCGAGCGGTTAACCGGTCGGTTCCGCTTGCGTCACCTCGGCAAGAGAGGTCTCGTGTACTGACCTTTGCACATCGTACCTTCGCCGAGAAATGTTCGCGCGTCACAAGCATCAAATCGCCGGTGATCGTTGCCAAACCGAGCACAATGTCGTCCCGTATTGAAGATCGATATCGCGAGGATGCCGCCGACGTCGCACTCACGACGCCGCCAAAGCAGCCGCCGACATAATCCTGGAAGCCGCCATTTTTTTAACCCTGCTCGTCTTGGCTTTAGCCAACTTCTCATCACGAATCCTCCTTGGAAAAGTGCAAAGACACTTTGCGTAGGCACGCTGTTTCCGAGAAATAGCGCACGCGAAGATTGCGCGCGCAAAGAGCAAAACCAGGTTTGCGTTCGGAGCATGCGTAGTGGCGACGACGCTATTATTTGTGTACGTAAAGCTTTAGCGTGCGCTATTCTAAAACTCCCTATTAGCTCCAGTGAGCTACCGTCCAACATTCAGCTTCGAAGCCGTCGCTTTTGTATTCATTGTGGCTTATCTCATACTCACGAGTCACAAGTCCTTTCTCCTTCCTACTGACCTCTCTTATCTCCTTGAGTTTTCCACCATCCTCGTACAAAAGGCACCTCTTCCGAGGAAAAAGGACACTAAAGGCAACTCAAGACATCCACCAGATTTTGATGCCGTCTAAAAATGCGTGATGTATCGGATATAACAAAGGAGGCTTTCTGTGGAACATAGACGTGTCTTAAAGCACACTGAGCCATAACGAAAGACATTAGATTAAAAAAAAAAGTGAATAATCGGAACAAGGCCAAGTTAAAAGCGCAGGAGCAGCCATATTTCGGTTGCTATCCGAGCTTGCAATCGCGCTCCTGACACTGCCCAAGTCGAATGCCGCCGTGGAGAGAGTATTCATTCAAGTGTCCCTCACAAAGTCAGATCTAAGGAACGGGATGTCCCTTCGAACTCTTTTCAAAACATCCTCTATATAAAGTTTGCTTTCCTTGGAAAGAAAGAGTGATGTAAGGACATCAACCTTACTGAAGAATGTTTTGCCCGTTTTAACACGGAAATCATGTATGAAGCTTGTCTGCTGAGCACGAGCGAGTGTTTCATAGCTATGTGACTGTAAAAACGCGTGTGGAAAATTTTGGTACTTTCTTGTTTTTGAAATAAAAGTTTTTAGTACATTTCAAGATGTTGTACATCTTGCAAACTGCTTCTAAGCCTAGATATGCAGACGCCGTGCCTTCGCCTTGAGCACGAACATTCATGCGCAAGATTTTTTGGACTCTGCAGATAGTTTAAATATGGCTACATTTGGGCATTTGGCTGCTTTTGGGTTACACCTTCTGGCATTTGGCGGTTTGAGCTAAAACCTACCTGGCAACCATGGGCGGCAGGGGCATCACTATGGTGAACTAGAACACTATGGTGTCAATAAAGCGCGTGTAAACTCCTCCGTTCACGTCACGCGGTTGGCGTGCGGGTGCGCCCTCTGGACGTCCTGAAAGCAGCTGACATCGGCGTTGGAGACCTGCGGATGCACACGGGCTGCGATTCCGTTCATCGGCCTGCCATACCGTTCTTGACACGCAGTCGTCTTACCATGTCACCGGGCCGTAAGCGCACGGTGTCGTCGCCCCTGTACGCACAACATGTATGCACAACGTGGTTGCCCAACAACAAAATGGCTCTGCCGTTTTCCGAGCATCGCGCTCACGCCCTTCATGCACGCTCTAAGTCACCTGATTAACCTGCACCTGGCAGAAGAGAGGTTTCGGGAATGTTCACCCCACGGAAAAGTGCTGAGAAGCTGCATTCAGCATGTATTTTTTTAATATATATATAAATAATATTTGCGGCGAAATGCTCTCTCATTCCTTCGAAAATGAAGGTGGTGGCAGCAGCGCTTTTGGTTAATTTTTCTTTTTCTTCCCGAAGTGCACTTTTAAAGTTTCCGCCAATGTGCGTAAGTTATATTGTGATTCCATTCTTTGTTAGTACCCGCACTTGCGAAACTCTCATTACGATTACGGTAGGACGTAATTCTTCTAAAATCTGGCACTCGCGTCCAATTTATATCCCGCGCTGGCCTCCCGTAGGGGACGTCATAAGCATCCATCACGGGCCTTGTTATGATTGTACGACGGATGGGCTCAAGTGAAGAGCTGCTTACCACACCCTTGATGGTCCCGGCCCACCTGGTGAAAGCGTAATCTTCACAGTCGCAGCTCCACGGGTTGCCGGACAGCCAGACACTGGAGAGGTTCATCTTGGACACAAGGTCGGTAGGGAACTTCGCAAGACGGTTGTTTGCCAGGTTCAGGGACCGGAGGTTGGGCGACCTGACGGCCAGATCGTCGTCGAGTTGCCGCAGGCGATTTCCACTGAGATCGAGTACGGCGGTCTCCGTGGGAAAAGTGGAGGGCAGCTCTTCGAGGCTTTCGTTGGCGCAGCTCACGCGAACGTCCATGCCGAACACTTCGTCGTCGTGGCATTCGCAGGTGCAGTTGGCGTCGCATCCCTGGGGCCAGGCCTTTAGCTGCTCCGGGGTCAGGTCGTATAACAGCCTGCCATGAAACCTGGGAGGACCTTGGCAGATGGCCCAGTCGGGGCTCCGGGTGCCCCATGTGGCGATGAGCCACGAGAGTCGACAGTCGCAGACGACCGGGTTTCCTGCCAAGAAGGTCGGCTAATAAAATTCCGCGTTCGCGGCTTACTTCTTTTTTTGTTTTCTCAATGTGACAGGTGTTTTCCTCGAAATTTATTTGATTTAACAGGCTCGATATTTTTCAGTGGAAAATTTGGGTGTCTCACAAGAGCACGCGTGTTTAGTGGGACACAGGAATGAGATTCCGAAGCCCAGAGGGAACCTTGGCGCGACATAAGTACTACTTGGAAAACTTGCCAGTATCGATCACAAAAGGAACCCCGAATAAATAATCATAAAGAATAAACCCCGAATAAAGAAACTCGCCTCGTGGACAGTTCAGGGGGGCTGTATTCTGGTTAACCATAAAATAATGTTGAAAACTAAGAATTCTTTCGGTTGTAGCTTGAGTTTTCGAGAGCAGCCTTAATTCGGGATTTTTCGGACGTCTTTGATTTTTTATAAAACTGGACGGGCGGCTATTTTTTGGGGTTTATTGGTATATACCAGAAACAGGAAACACTTCCCCTCATAACGTATAAAAGAAGCAACGTTTCAAAAGCTAAGTTGGCCTCGGTGAGTAGGGAACGCTTCGTGGAGGCGCCAGTCTGGCAACCAGTGGCACGCTTTGAAAGGGGCACTGACACCATAAAAGTCTTTTCTTTTTCTTTATTTTTTCTTTGTCTAAAACGATGCAAGTTGTAGCCATAGACACGCAAAAAATACCACAACGCAGTAAAGTTTTTCCACGCGCACGGGCGCCTCTCTATTTTTGGTGTTTTTCTCTCTTCTCACCTTTTCCCTTTTTTTTTTATTTGTGACGTAATTGATTATAAAATATAGAAGCTTTGTAAGCGTCATTTCTATAGTAATTAATGGCGGCATTCATAAAACATGTTTTTTTTTAACGCAATTGCGAACACACTGCGGCACTTCTTTTTGAAATACCAAAAATCGGAGCCCGGAGTGATGTCGCCTCCTGGCTTTTTATCCTCCCTCGGATAACATGCTGGCGTTCGGCACATGCAACACTGAGGGTGATCGGTGGGTTCGGGAATCAGACCCACCGATCATCATCGTTTTCAATCCTTTCGGATAATAACAACACATGATGTTGACCTGTCAGCGCCCCTTTAGGCCGCGGTAACAGTGCTCATGCATCATGCACAAGCGCACACTGTCTGGGGCGTGTCTCTCCCTTGTACGACTGACACATTGGTCAAACAAAAACCGTCTGCAGACATGTTGGAAGCATGCATACGTATTAAGCAAACATGCGTCGAGAGTGTTGGAGGCGTGCCCCACACAATTCCGTCCCGTCAGCAGACCGTGTCTTTTGTATGCTCTATGAGCACTACGACTACGGCTTTAGGCAACGTCATTAGATTAGCTCAGTTACGGAACTGCTCATAGACGCTGCATGCACGAGCAGCACCCCCCTCACTCCCCACGACTCGCCTGGCGTCGTTCGACGCGCCACACGGGCGCTATGACAACTGAAGTGTATTCTATGAGATACGCAGGTTTCCAAGCGCAGCGTCTATAGCCGGGGAAAGGTCAAGAACGAAGTTGACGCTCCTCCCACCTTTTTCCACTTTAGCAGAGCGAACGCTGGAGAGGATGTCGTCTCCTCTCAGCGTTCTCTCTGTTAAAGTGGAAAGAGGTGGGAGGGGCGTCCACTTCGTTCTTGACCTGTCACCGACGATAGATGGCGTTCCACCGTACCCTATGAAACACACATTTATTAAACGAAAATCTAGATGGCTCTTGGAACGACAGGAGGCGGACTGAAGTGAGTGAGGTGTGGAACTCCCTCCCGGCGGGAGTTCCACAACTGATGCAATCCAGTAACGTTGGCTTAAGGCGAGGCTTGACTATCACGTGATTGACACATATATAGCGGCACGATAGCGGAGCCCACAGGCTGCATTTTTAAACGTGCCACGTTTTCCGCAATTTTTCATAAAGAGAGAAGAGGAAAGGAGGCACACTAACCGTGGATGACAAGGCTGTCCAACTTGTCCAGTGATGCGGGAAAGCTGCGCCGAGGAATCGTCACTAGCTGATTGAAGGACAAAGAGAGGAACTGCAACAAGGTGGAAAGTTGGGCGAGTTGGTTGATGGTCATATTGAATGGGTTAAAACAGCGCAGAAAGACGAAGGACCAGTAAAAGAAACCACACAGACACAGCGCTGACTTACAACTGAAATATTTACTGCTGAACCATTCAGCAAGTAAACTTGAAGGAATACAAACATAAAAGCAATCGCCCCGAAAACAAGTCATCCTCCACTCAAGCCGACACGTGGCTACACGTATTTCCCCGCCCTTCTGATGAAATTCATTTCATCACTAACTAGAGCAAGTGATGGAACACTAATACACTTGCCTGCGTCATGGTTGGCAATAAAAAAAGCTTCGTCAATCTCCCGAGCATACTTATTTTTATGTCGGGCTAAAATCTTAATTTCATTAAACACTGGAGAGCACGCACATCTGTCACAGTGGACCGCTAGGTTGCCAGACGGGGAGGAGCGTAAGGACAGAGAATGTTCTCTCGCCCGGTCGTTAACACATCTCCCCGTCTGCCCAATGTACACTTTTCCACAGGACAATGGAATAAGGTACACCACCCCACACGCGCAGGCGACAAATGGGTTGCGGTGCTTTACTTGACACTGTGTACCCACGCGGCCACCTCGATTCACGGCTGCACACAGCCGCCCCAACTTAGCTGGAGCCGAAAACACAACTGGCACGTTGTACCTACTGGCAACCTTCTTGACACCATGGGACACCTTGTGCATATACGGCAAGACCACAGGTCTTACCGTTGGTTTTTGTCTTGCCTCAGTACTAGCAGGGCCTCTAAACACCTTAACCAAGGATTCCACGACGCCCATGACAACTCCCAAAGGGAACCCGGCATTTGACAACCTCGTGACTTGCAACAAAAAACTGTCACCACACCTATGGTGGCATGACTTAAACAAGGAGGTACGGAGACTGGACAGTGCAATGGCTCTCTTCACTGTCTTAGAGTGCGCGGATTCATAAACTAAAAGCCCCTTTTTAGACCTAGGCTCATAGGCCCAACACAAATGCGAGGGCTCACATCGAAGATTGATATCTAAAAATTGTAGGGCACCCTCAGAAGTGGTCTCAGCCTTAAAGTTTAGTCCCGGAGAACAATCCGTAAATACATGTAATATCGAGGCAATCACACTTTCAACGTCTGTGTTATCGTTGCTTTTCAGCACAATCAGGTAGTCATCAACATACCTCAACACTTTGACCACCCTATCGTCCAGCCGCTCAGCAATTGCCCTGTCACACTTAGCCAAATAAATGTCACTGAGTACGGGCGCAACATTCGACCCAATGCATATGCCGCTCTTTTGCAAAAACGTGTTGCCTTCAAACGTAACAAAGGTGGACGCGAGGTAAAAATTCAGTAGTTCAAGGAAAGAATCACTCGCAATCCCACAGGAACTCGAGAAGGCTACAGCCCCAAACGTATCAATGCACTCCTCCACGGCCTGCATGAGCTCAGAATGGGGAATTGCATAAAACAAATCTTCCACATCAAACGAAACCAGCTGACACGAGCCAGGATTATCTTCCCGTAGATAATTAACCAAGGCTTCCGAATTGCGAACAACAAAAGGGTCATCCAGCATAAGTGACGACAAGTGGCGCTGCAGAAAGCTTGACACATGCACCTGCCAAGAACTTTTTTGAGTGACAATGGCTCTTAAAGGCATCAACTCTTTGTGGGTCTTTACCGTGAAGAACGCCTCCAGACTAAGACCTTTAGCTGCTGACACAGACTTTCTCAGCGAATCCAGCCCCATGTTACTGCATAACTGCACAGCACGCGCCTTAACCTTTTTCAAATCAACCCCCGACACTGGCCTAAAATTCTTCAACATCGCCTCCCCGGCCTTCTCCAAGAACAACCCCTGAGGCGCCACGACAAAACCCCCTTCTTTATCAGATACCAGCAACTTTAACCGCGAGTCATTGAAAAACGATACAACAGCCCCAAGATTCATCCTTCTCACCTTTCTCCCAACCCCTTTTAAAAGCCCTTCCGCACACTCCAACACGCAACGTTCCCTGCTTTCCTGGTTCGTTTTTTGAGACACTTGTCGCACCAGGCCCAGCATCTCCGGAGGCCGGACCAACGGCTCGGTAGCAAACCTGGGACCCTTCTTCAAAATGTTCACAATCTTGTCAGGAGATTGACGAAGCTTTTTTTATTGCCAACCATGACGCAGGCAAGTGTATTAGTGTTCCATCACTTGCTCTAGTTAGTGATGAAATGAATTTCATCAGAAGGGCGGGGAAATACGTGTAGCCACGTGTCGGCTTGAGTGGAGGATGACTTGTTTTCGGGGCGATTGCTTTTATGTTTGTATTCCTTCAAGTTTACTTGCTGAATGGTTCAGCAGTAAATATTTCAGTTGTAAGTCAGCGCTGTGTCTGTGTGGTTTCTTTTACTGGTCCTTCGTCTTTCTGCGCTGTTTTAACCCATTCAATATGACCATCAACCAACTCGCCCAACTTTCCACCTTGTTGCAGTTCCTTTCTTGTACATCGGGCTCTTTTATGTGTTCTCCCAATCAACCCCATCATGACATCTTCTACATCAATGCCATCGCCGCGGCTACGTGCAAGGCAAGACACTTCGGATACGCAGTGAGACAAGGCATCCTCCCGCCTGAAGTGGCTGCTCTTTTCGGTTTGATGGGGCCATCGTCTGGACATGCCAAGCGCATGTGTAAGATTCTACGATCCGAGGCCTGGCGACAGGTCAGGCTGCTTCAGGATGGCCTAAGGGTTTGGTGCTATCGGACTTCGAATGAAGAACGTGCTGCGGAGAGGAAGCTTCGACGCTGCAGAAGGGAGTCTGCGATGGCGACGGAATTTTTATGGGAGCGTCTGCGTGCTTCGCTGCCAAGGAAATCCAGGCATCATCAGGAGGGGAGTGGGGGAGGCAGCATTGTGTTCCTGGGTGGTGCCTCTGCTCCTGACAAGATTGTGAACATTTTGAAGAAGGGTCCCAGGTTTGCTACCGAGCCGTTGGTCCGGCCTCCGGAGATGCTGGGCCTGGTGCGACAAGTGTCTCAAAAAACGAACCAGGAAAGCAGGGAACGTTGCGTGTTGGAGTGTGCGGAAGGGCTTTTAAAAGGGGTTGGGAGAAAGGTGAGAAGGATGAATCTTGGGGCTGTTGTATCGTTTTTCAATGACTCGCGGTTAAAGTTGCTGGTATCTGATAAAGAAGGGGGTTTTGTCGTGGCGCCTCAGGGGATGTTCTTGGAGAAGGCCGGGGAGGCGATGTTGAAGAATTTTAGGCCAGTGTCGGGGGTTGATTTGAAAAAGGTTAAGGCGCGTGCTGTGCAGTTATGCAGTAACATGGGGCTGGATTCGCTGAGAAAGTCTGTGTCAGCAGCTAAAGGTCTTAGTCTGGAGGCGTTCTTCACGGTAAAGACCCACAAAGAGTTGATGCCTTTAAGAGCCATTGTCACTCAAAAAAGTTCTTGGCAGGTGCATGTGTCAAGCTTTCTGCAGCGCCACTTGTCGTCACTTATGCTGGATGACCCTTTTGTTGTTCGCAATTCGGAAGCCTTGGTTAATTATCTACGGGAAGATAATCCTGGCTCGTGTCAGCTGGTTTCGTTTGATGTGGAAGATTTGTTTTATGCAATTCCCCATTCTGAGCTCATGCAGGCCGTGGAGGAGTGCATTGATACGTTTGGGGCTGTGGCCTTCTCGAGTTCCTGTGGGATTGCGAGTGATTCTTTCCTTGAACTACTGAATTTTTACCTCGCGTCCACCTTTGTTACGTTTGAAGGCAACACGTTTTTGCAAAAGAGCGGCATATGCATTGGGTCGAATGTTGCGCCCGTACTCAGTGACATTTATTTGGCTAAGTGTGACAGGGCAATTGCTGAGCGGCTGGACGATAGGGTGGTCAAAGTGTTGAGGTATGTTGATGACTACCTGATTGTGCTGAAAAGCAACGATAACACAGACGTTGAAAGTGTGATTGCCTCGATATTACATGTATTTACGGATTGTTCTCCGGGACTAAACTTTAAGGCTGAGACCACTTCTGAGGGTGCCCTACAATTTTTAGATATCAATCTTCGATGTGAGCCCTCGCATTTGTGTTGGGCCTATGAGCCTAGGTCTAAAAAGGGGCTTTTAGTTTATGAATCCGCGCACTCTAAGACAGTGAAGAGAGCCATTGCACTGTCCAGTCTCCGTACCTCCTTGTTTAAGTCATGCCACCATAGGTGTGGTGACAGTTTTTTGTTGCAAGTCACGAGGTTGTCAAATGCCGGGTTCCCTTTGGGAGTTGTCATGGGCGTCGTGGAATCCTTGGTTAAGGTGTTTAGAGGCCCTGCTAGTACTGAGGCAAGACAAAAACCAACGGTAAGACCTGTGGTCTTGCCGTATATGCACAAGGTGTCCCATGGTGTCAAGAAGGTTGCCAGTAGGTACAACGTGCCAGTTGTGTTTTCGGCTCCAGCTAAGTTGGGGCGGCTGTGTGCAGCCGTGAATCGAGGTGGCCGCGTGGGTACACAGTGTCAAGTAAAGCACCGCAACCCATTTGTCGCCTGCGCGTGTGGGGTGGTGTACCTTATTCCATTGTCCTGTGGAAAAGTGTACATTGGGCAGACGGGGAGATGTGTTAACGACCGGGCGAGAGAACATTCTCTGTCCTTACGCTCCTCCCCGTCTGGCAACCTAGCGGTCCACTGTGACAGATGTGCGTGCTCTCCAGTGTTTAATGAAATTAAGATTTTAGCCCGACATAAAAATAAGTATGCTCGGGAGATTGACGAAGCTTTTTTTATTGCCAACCATGACGCAGGCAAGTGTATTAGTGTTCCATCACTTGCTCTAGTTAGTGATGAAATGAATTTCATCAGAAGGGCGGGGAAATACGTGTAGCCACGTGTCGGCTTGAGTGGAGGATGACTTGTTTTCGGGGCGATTGCTTTTATGTTTGTATTCCTTCAAGTTTACTTGCTGAATGGTTCAGCAGTAAATATTTCAGTTGTAAGTCAGCGCTGTGTCTGTGTGGTTTCTTTTACTGGTCCTTCGTCTTTCTGCGCTGTTTTAACCCATTCAATATGACAAAGAGAGGGTTTGCAAGTTGTTTAAACTTTCGAAAGCTCCACCTTCGATCGCGCTGATATTGTTTCCGGAAGCGTAGAGGGTCCGAAGCGCCGGCACGTTATCAAAGTCTCTTCGTTCGATAACCTGCAAAAAGTTGCCGTTGAGAATCCCCCTTTTCACAGCCGTCAAATGCCTCAACGATCCGTTCAGGCTGAAGATTCGGTTGTTTTGAAGTTGCAGGTCTTGCAAGTTTGATAGACCCTCGAAACAGCCCGTTCCCAGCCATTCGATTCTGTTCTGACTGATGTACAACTGCGCAAGGTCGGAGTTTTTCAGGAAAGTTCCGTCTCGAATAAACGTAATCTCATTCATGGTAAGATTCAGCACGACCAGTGTAGAGAGGTTCGTGAAGGTATCGGTGATATCTTGGACCTTGTTCATGGAGAGCTGGAGTGCCAGAAGGGCGTGCGTATGGCTGAAGACACCTTTCAGGCTTCTGATGGCGTTGCCTTCCGCGTTTAAAGTAGCGAGCTTAGACTTCTTGTGAAAAATGCTTTCGTTGAGAACTGAAATATAATTGTTGGAGAGATGGATTACTTCGACGTTGTAGAGTTTTTCAAATGCTTGTGGATGAACTTCGGAAATATTGCAGTTGTTCATGCCCAACCATCGTAAGCGCTTCCACGATCCAAATTTTGGAACTGATTGCAGCGGATTGTGGTCAACTTGAAATTCGAGGATTGATGCATTCCGAGAAGACAGCTGATCAATGTTCAAGATGTTGTTTTGTTGCAGAAGTAGCACCTTAACACAAAGACGAAAAAGAACAGCATGGAAAGGTGAGCTTTTTGTGAACCAAAATAAAGAAAACATCAATTCTTTTTCTGACCATAATCTCAACACAATATTCATAAAGTGTTTAAATTAACGAAAACCATGGCTCCGCATCAAAATTAGCGACGGATATTAAAAACCACTTACTAACCGAAACCCTACACGCAAACGTAAAACAAAAAAGCTAAGAAAATGCATTGCTTTAGAAACTACTGAGAATATATAATTTTTGTCTTTATTTATAAAGTCGAAACGCTGAAATTGGCTACCATCCAGCGATGATGAAAGCTTCGTTTCCTGAAAGTGGATGCGTATATAATATTACATAAAATAGTTAGACTAGTTACACGCAACTTGAAAAACAAAACACACGTGAGGACAATTCTCATATCTCTGGGTCCTTATCCGTCCTCGTGCTATTGGCGCCTCTTACCTTAAATATAATGTTAAATTTCACACCTTTATAAACAAAAAGAATAGTCGTGATTAGACTTTCCGTCAAACGTAATGAAGATGGCACGGCACGAGTGTTTTTTCAACGATCAGCATGTTAGCCCTGAACTTAGTAGAGCTATTTCCCCGCAAAATCATACGAAAGAATTGTGACGTGAGACTGTGGCGTCACATTACCATGACGTCAGCTCACGTGACATGACGTCACATGACACAGTGGCGCCATGTGACACGTGTCGTTGCGATGTGCTTGGCCTTTTTAGTGTCACTTGAACTTACATCACGGTAATGTGTCGTCACGTGTGACGCTGATTCACATGATATCATGACGTCATGTGACGCTGCGATGTCACGTGACGCAATTACTTCACGTGATATTGTGACGTGGTGCTGTTAAACCAACACGGGTAAAGAAGGTCCGTACTCCTATATAAAAAGCAATCGCTTAAAAACTTATTTTTTCACCTCCAGCCGCCGTCACACGCTAATAATACCTATGCTAATACATAGCTAAAGGACAGTCCGCTCACACTGTCTCACGCGCGTTTTAAAGCATAAAATAATTTTTAAAGCTATCCCCCAATCCCAAAGTTTTTTTTTGTCCGTGAATTTCTCGCTAAATTTAGCGGAGAAAGTGGCGTCACGTGATCTACAACTTTTGGGGAAATTGACGGCACGCGACCTATACGTCAACTCAGTTTCCCCGCTAAATGTAGCGGGAAGATTTACGTCTTGCGGCGAAAACATCAATTCCGTTTCCCCGCTAAATTTAGCGGAAAATCGACGTCACGTGGCCTATCCAATTTACAACTTATAATAGTTACCCGCTGAAGTTAGCGGGAAAATTCGCGTACTGTGACCCGGACATCAATCCTGTTTCTCCGCTAAATTTAGCGAGGGAAATCAACGTTACGTGACCGATTCAACCATTCAGGTTTCCCGCTAAATTCAGAGGGAAAATATACGTCCCGTGACTCGCCAATTCCCTCACCCCACCCCTCTCCTTTTCTCTTCTCACCCCTGCCCCTCCTAGCAACAGCTCCTCGATAACCCTACACCCGTTTTAACCTCAAGAAAGAAGTTTTGCGCATTGTTCATACGCGGCGCGAAGTAGTTCTTACGGGATTTCGTTGTCGGAGGATAAAGCGATGCTTTCGGTGCTTGAAACGTGTACGTCTTGGTAAGACAACATATATCTTGTCTAAAATGCACTTACATGTACCTTGGTACTCCACATGAAGGAGAAATGGCAGGACTTTTTTTTTTCCTATGTTTCTTGAGGTGAAAAGGGTATAGGTCACGTCGCTCCCAGGGTGTTAGACAGCATGTCAGGCATCATAGGAGTTTGAAGGTAAAAGTCGCTGCCAGTTGTTTTACTTGTAGGACGGCCCTGTCACGATGGTCATTCAGACACCGTCTGCAGACACGTCATGTCTGCAGGGAACACACTGTCTTTCGTGTGTACCGTTAGTGCGACTGCGTCTTTACGTGCTCCTCTTTGATGGGCTGACGAATAAAAATCAATCTGCTTTAAATCGTGACTGAAACTATGATTCAATTTGCGATTTATATCATGCCAGTTTTACTATGATGATTTAAATGAAACAGTGAGTGCGAAAATAATATCGGATATATTTTTTTATTTACCGCCTGTTTGTAATTCATCCAACTAATCACTATTCCTAGCTACCGTAATTTAAATGACGTTAGTCTGATTGAATCAAATGGATCCGATTTTCTTTAGACAAAACCGTGATACCTTTTTCTACCTTTGGCCCCAAAGAGTATGGTGCAACTCGGACATTTGGATGCATGTACGCAGGTGTGCTATCCCATGGGCGGATGCGCATGCAGGCACACAAAAAACGCACACCTGCGCACGTACTTGGAGGCACGCCTAGGATACAAGCAATGTACGGACACACACGCGCAAACGCAAATGGTCGCGCTCAAGCAGTAACACCCGCGCAAAAAAAAAAAAAAAAAGTTATTAATATACCTTGAACAAAATATAGCCCTTGTGGGACTTTTTTTTTTTAAGTTTTTCACCGAAAAATGTTTTTTCGCGCAATATTTACGCCATTAGACGCAATTTAGGCGGAGGTCACGGCCCGCTCTAAGCCCCGCCCATTACTACCGGATTGGCTTGGCCGCTCGGCTGAACACGCTCGCAAGCCTAGTGTGTCCTCGTCGCGACGTCCGGTGCGTCTGGTCTGGCGCTTGACACCGCCTGCTAGCCGTGCGAGCACACGCGCGGCAGACTCCCACATCGTCTACTACCAACGTTATTAGATTAGCTCAGTTACGGAACTGCTCATAGACGCCGCATGCACGAACAGTACCCCCCCTCACTCACCACGACTCGCCAAGCGTCGCTCGACGCGCCGCCAGACGGCTGCTTTGGTAACTGAATCAGGAGACGAACGTTTCAACGTTACTAGCAACGTAAAAACCAACGGAAAAAAACTCTCTTTGTAATAACTTTTATCGCAGTTTAGTACAAAATGGGGGGCGCGTGATGTTTTCTAAAATCTTTAATTCGCAAGGTTTTGCGGTACAATTAATATTGTTTTCATACAACCATGCCTCAGCGGCGCGTCCGCTGGGGAGACGGGGGTGGCATCCCTGTAACTCTTTCCACTGTATCTGTTTCGGCTCCGAAATGGCCGATTGAAGCCAAAATGGTTGTCACGTGCAGTTCCTCCAGTGACCGCCGCAGGATAAATGGCGGCGTTGTGATCGCCATTTGGCGCTCCAGCTGGGCTCTTTGGAACGCATAGTCATGAAACGAAAATATAGATGGCGTTTCGAACGACGCTAGGCGGATTGAAGTGAGTGAGGGGAGGGTACCCCCCTCTATGGGAGTTCCACAACTGAGGTAATCCAATAACGTTGTCTGCTACTCCACCACCGTCTACGGTCGTCTGCAACGCCCGTAAGGCGCCGCCTTGAAAGCGTCACGTAGGCGTCCGTCTGCTATTCCGTCTCCGTCTAAAAACGTCTGCAACGCTCGCAGCACGCGACCATGAAAGGGGCATTCTGGCGTTCCATCATGCACGAGCCATGGTCCAATACAAGCGTTCGTCAGCATCTGTAGATATGCGGCAAAAGGCGACCGAAAAGACTAAAAACATCAACACAATAAACCCGCTTCCCTTTCCCCTTCTTTATTCTTTTCCTTTTCGTGGGCGTCCACGAGCAAGGTGAGTGAGCGTCATGACGCCCAAATAAAACATGGCCTAAAATATTCTGTAGAAAGGTGGTTAGTTGGGCGAGTTGGCAATGATTATGGTTAAAATTAACGAGTGCTCGGGTGCCCCCGAGCCAGTGGCGCCTTGGCACGATCTTATAGATCGACAAGCGGAGCGGCTCTGTTTACCAACACGGCCGGAAGGCCGCGCATGCCCGGTAGCTATGTGGGCAAAAGCAGCCCGGCTCTCCGTGTTTTCGCCATTGCATTCTATGGCGTGCGCTCGTTGTTGGCGTTGTAGGGGCGCTTGGATCTTTATGTGTGCGTCGTATTTCCTCACAAGGTATGTCGTATGCTATGCCCGACTATTTGAGCTCGCGGCCCGAGCCTGAACGGCGGCGGTATCGAAACAAACTGTGCGTGGACGGCGTTGCCTACGAGGATCCGTTCGCCATAAACAAGGCCTGCTGGACTTCCGACGTAAAGTTGCTGCCACGGAAGTCGACGGCTCACGTCGTCGTATATTTAGTTTTTTTGCCAAGCCAGTTCACGGCCGACATGGCGCAAGCGTACAAGACTCTCGAGGTCTACGATTACTTCGAGTCGGTTACCGCACTGCCGGCGGGATCAGCAGAAGTGTGTGTATTCAATAATTGATTAAATACACACAGCGTCTTCAAGTCAAGGTATAATACATTTCCTACCCTACTGACTTCAAGGCATGACAAGCAGTAACGGTTTGTGCGTTCTGCAGTCTTGGCGGTAACGGGTTACAAGTAACGGCGTTGTTGGTAACGCGTTACTTTTTTCAGTAATGTAGTAACCTACTCGTTACGTTTTCGACACAGTAACGGGTAACGTACTTATGTTACTATTTCAAGTAACGTAGTTGCGTTAGTCGTTACTACTTCCCAAGTCTTAAAGGGATACTACAACGAAATTTCGGCGCTCATTTTTTTGTCTATATGTGTTCAAAAGAGCAGTATCACATGGAACATACCAATATCTTGTTAAAAAAGTCTCGAAAAGGAATTTTAAAACGAATTAAACGATTAGCAAAGAGCACCTGGTGGATGTCGCTAACGCCTCGTTTGTAATGCTCGTCTAGGAACCTTGACAGCTAGTGACGGAGGTTGTCTCGTCTCCGGCCACGACGAGAGAAGGGGGAAGGAGGAACTCCCCTCTTCCCGAGAATCCCTTTTGTGTGTCGCAGAAGTCGCTATTGTCCCCCTAGAAGATTATAGAAGATTAACCCGTCACTCAAAATTCGTACAAAAGCAGCCGCTTCGGTGGCTGGAACGACTAGGCCATCCTCTGGACGTCAGCCTCGCCGTAGCTTTGCTCGTCTTGAGACGACCAACGTCACGATTGCGTTGGATGTCACGTGCTCTAAGCTGGGCCTTCCCCGAGCGCTCGCCAGAGTGGGCCGTTTATAACGAAAAATACAGCCACCAGGATCAAAATACAAACGTGAGATTGTCATTTATGGATATTGTGGATCATATTCAACCTATTTTTGAACACGACGGGAATATTTCAAATTTCGTTGAAGTATCCCTTTAAAGAAATTACACTTCAATTTTTTCCGTGTTTTAGACGTCAAGAAATGTTTTTCTTTGCGTTTTTCCTCGTAAGTATTTAGGTGAAACCATAGAAGGAGATAAAGTAATTATGTACAGTTGCTGCATGAACGTAATGTTTCTTGATATATGACCTGTATCGTAAAAACGGTAAAATGTGTTAAAATATAATTTAAAAAAAGGTAATGCAGAAGTAACGCGTGTTAGTGATTAGGTTGAACCAATTACGATGAGGTTCGATTAAACTGTTTATTTAAATAAAACTTTGAGGAATACACAAATGTATTTGATTTGTTCCACATGAACGAGATAAAACCGCCAAGTTGTCCGGACCACCCACGGGTTCAGTGCGTCTACAAATTCACACGGCCGCCTGATCGTTCGAACTTTCGTCTGCTCTTTCAAACTTGTCTGCTTTTTGTCGTCTGGTCGTTCAAACAAAAGCGGCCCGTGGGCCAAACGTTGACCTGGTAATTGCAATAAGAAGTAATAGCAGGCCTCAAAAGACTTAAGTAGGCTCTATGTAAACAGTAGATACAAGATATTGATCATTGGTACCGGTGGCCATCACCGACTTGTTACGCTTGGTTTGTTCCCGCTTCCGATTTTCAATATCGACGTCGATCATCGCCGCTGCCTTCTACACTTTTGCAGCACGAGCGACGTCGCGTCCGAAAATAGCTAGAAGAATCTCATCATGATTTCGGCGTCCATTCTGCGGCGTTCACGCGAATGAATCGCAAATTATTTACGGAAAGTTTAGCGGCGTAACAAGAATTGATAATTTCGCTCAGGCGATTAAAGTGGTAAGAAAGACATTGCGATGACGACGTGGAATCGACAATTCCAACTCGAAAAAGAGTATGCAGACTCACACAAACGCCGACAAGGTGACATTCGAATGGTTTGTTGACGTGGGACGCGGTGCTTCTTGCCCGTACTCCATTGCGCATGCGTTCGAACTGTCGTCTGCTCTTTCAAACTTGGCTGCTTTTTGTCGTCAGCTCGTTCAAACGACAGCGGCCCGTAAACCAAACCTTGACCCGGTAATTGCGATAAGAACTAAGTGCAGGCTTCAAAAAACTTTTGAAGGTTGGTTGGGGTAAGTAGGCTAACCGCCGAATTCAGAAACCTCACTCAAACTACACTCAAACTGAAGGGCCCCTCCACTTCCTCGAGGGCCGGCGCTGGCCAATCGCAACGGCGGATCCGTCCTCGCGATTGGCCAGAGCCGGCCCTCGCGCCTTCCTCGAGGAAGTGGAGGGGCCCTTCAGTTTGAGTGTGGTTTGAGTGAGGTTTCTGAATTCGGCGGTAAGTGTAAACAGATACAAGAAGATGTTTATCATTATTGTTACCGGTGGCCATCACCGACCTGTAATGCCCGATTCTACTTGCGGTTTTCAGTATCGACGTCCACCATCTCAGCTACGGTCCACGCTTTTGCAGTCCGAGCGACGTCGCGACTGAAAATAGCGAGCAGAATCTCATCGTGGGAGTCAGGTTTAGCGCCCATTTTGCGGCTTCCACGTGAAATGAATCGCCGCACGTCACATTATTCACGCAAAGTTTTGCCTCGTTAGTTTTGCTGAAGCCGCACAAGTAATCGGACATTGTTAGGAGGACGTAGAATCAACAATTCCAACGCGAAAAAGAGCATGGGGACTCCCACCGACGCCGACAACAACGCAATTCAATGGTTTGTTTATGGGCGACGGCGGGCTTCTTGCCCACCATCCACCGCGCATGCGCGGCGCCGGTGGCGTCCTCTAGGGGCGCTCCGGTTTGTTTGTAAACATGAGTTGGTGTATAGAAGGGTTACAGTTCTAGAGCGGTGCTGCGTCTCGCTCGGCGTCGTCCGATGGAATGCTCTTCTCCGTGAGCGAGGGCGGTCGCCTCCGAAGCTGTTGCTTGCGGGCACGCACGCGGGGCTCAGGTTTCACAATACCCGGGCCCCCGTCTTGGGGGCCCGGGTATTCTCCAGGGACCGTATAGCAACTTCTGTCTGGGAGCAGCCGGGGTCGAAGGCCACTTACGAGCTTTTGCATTCTTTTCTGCTTTAAATCTCTTGATCGTTAACACGTGCGTTACTTTTTATCGGTAGGGGCCCGGGTATTCTCCAGGGACCGTATAGCAACTTCTGTCTGGGAGCAGCCGGGGTCGAAGGCCACTTACGAGCTTTTGCATTCTTTTCTGTTTTAAATCTCTTGATCGTTAACACGTGCGTTACTTTTTATCGGTAGCGGTAACGCGTTCCTTTTATTTTTAGGTAACGTAGCTCAGTAATGAAGTACCTTTTACTTGCGAGTAACGTATTTCGTTACTTTTTTTCGGTAACGCCTACAACACTGCCGTTTTTTGTCGATCCCCTTCTGCTGGGTAGCACGGGCGTAGCGAGCCTCCGACGAGCGCTTGGCCGGTGCTTTGTGCGCGAACACCATGGAAACAAAATCCGGGTGGTACCGGGTGGTACATAAGCAAGCCTCGGGACGGTGATTGAAATGGAAGCCGCACTTGCCTTCAAGAAAGTGTTTGCCGCACAAACGGTCGTTCGCGCGAGGCGACCATTGTTTTCTATCCACGGATATTACGCACCTTCTATACCTTTCAGAGTCTGCCGGGAACTTGTGGAAACCCACTCCGCTGCTTTTCTTGTCCATTTCGGTGCAATTAACGGCAACCCAGCTTCGCGGCATGCTGAAATGCGATGACGCCCATACGAAACGTGCGCGCTTTTGCCCACACGCCGTGCTCCGGCGCGATCGCAGCGCCGCCGCAGCTCCTTGACGTCAAGCCCGCGTGTCGGTCTATAATAATAATACTTTATTTCCTCTCCAGGGAGCGGAGGGGCAAGGACAAAAAGCTGCATACAGCAACTTGACGAGGTCCCTGCCCCGATACAAACGGCAGAAAGAGTAGGCATGTTCTATAATCACTCATTTACAAAAATAATGAAACAAGAAAAACAAAACTACACACATACAATAAAAGTTAAGCAGTGGTCAACCAAAAAACGTGTGGGTTAAAATTTGTTAGTCAGAGCTAGCGAAAGACAGAAACACGGACGTTATGTGGGACTAGCTTCAGGTATGACGTGATATTGAATCAATTCGTTTAGTAAGTGAGGTAGATTGTAGCTTGTCGATTGAAGTCCATATGATGTACGAAATGTCGGCACAAACCATGGTTCTGCATGTCGTGTATTATGACTTGTGAGATGCTTGTTTAGATTAAAAAATTCAATTGTAAAGGTGTTGTTTGCGAGTTGGGCAGATCTGTAAAGGCATGTGAGTCTGAGTTTATAAAGGAAAGATATATTTAGAATGTTTAACTGTTGAAAATAATTAGCGGTGCTCTCATTCCATGCGAGATTTGCTATTATTTTAATTGATTTTTTTTCTTTGCACGAATGAGGTTAAAGGGACCATGAAATGACTTTTTTACTTTTTCCAGATAACTTTTACATTAAACCGTCAATGTTCACTGAATGCCGAACAGGCATCCGTTTTCGTCTCGGTTTATTAACTTCTACACAAAAAATTAATGAAATATCGACTTTTTCTTGACCGCAAAACAAGCCGTGACGTACGCTATTTCCGGAACCGGAACTTCTCTCGGCAGTAGGAGATGGGAGCATTAGTGGCGACGAGTTGGGGTGCGCCGGTAGGTTTTACTGCGCCGATGTCACCGATGTATTTTCTGAATCGGCGCCTCTCATCGCCGCATCGCAGCTGAGCGAAATTCAACGAGATATGTTGCGCTACAGCGACAGCATGGGACTAGTCCCATACACCGGTATGCCTGTTGGGAAGTGCAGCGAGTCTTCCGGTGAAGACTCCAGAAGTCAACCCAACTGTCATTGTTGGCAAAAGGCGGCCAGTGTCAGTCGTTTGCAAAGCGACGTAGATGGAAACAAATTGCCGCGCCGTTTTTCGCGGTCTCGGAGACGCAGGAGCGAGCCGACGTTAAAAAAGATACGTTTGAACTACGAGTGTCAGCAAGAGCCACGTAAATACCTGTTAACACTCGGAGCGGACGCGCGCGTTTGATGGAAGTGCTGTATTCGCGCTGTTGGTAAGCGCTTCGGGACCGATCTTTTACGATTGCAACTCGATACTGACGCGACACTCGGCAAAGAAAGGTTGGACCGGTATTGCACGTATACCTCTCACGAACTTTTACAGCTCGACAGTGACGTGCAGTCTGTCAGGATAAAAATGGCATACCAATAACAAAGTGTACATACCGTGTTACGAAGATAATCCATACAGCGTTTATTTCAGCTCTATATCACACAAAACAAGAAGAGAGAATCGACGAGGGTCCCTTTTCGACGAGTGTTCGTCAACACTGCCTCGGAAAACAAGGGGAAGAGATTGACCTCACCTCTTAACGTAAAATTGAGGTCAGCGACCAAACTATTATACGGGAAGGGTCCACAAGGGTACCCCACAAGGGTAGCGCGGGCATATTCCATTCAGCACGCCAGCCGGTCGCAGGCAGACAGACGGTCTTGCGACGAAGCAACGCTGCGCCGAGTCGGAGTGCCTGCTAGGCCTATATTCTGAGAGCTTCGTCGGAGCGCGATTCGCGGCTGTTGTCGCTCTTCTCGGGTGTTTGTGGATCCAGCGTTCTTGTTCGTCGTGGTCTGTTTTAAGTACATTTTTTTCTTGCTGCTTGAAGTCGGCACGCGCGAGATGAACACGTAGAAAAATTAACGTTCAGTCAGTCAGAGTTTTGAGAGGAAGGAAACAAAAGGAAATAACCGTTCTGAACTCGGCCCTGCCAGCCCTGCCCTACTGCGCACGCGCAGTAGTTGCTTCGTTTACCACACGATAGATGGCGCTTGGTTTTCAGCATTATCAAATTTGGCAATTTTCGCCACACATCTCTAATTATGCTACAAAATGTGGATCTGAATATTATTTAAGAATCTTTTAGGAAACATTCGCCGGCTATTTATTGTTTACGATCGCGGTGCTGGTGAGGTAGGCTCTTACCCAATAGGCGACGTGGATTCGGCTGACGTGCTCCATTTCTGCGGATGCATCGTAGTGAAAAGGCAGAGCTTTCGAAGGAAAGAAGTCGCAAAAGAGTCCAGTTTTCTTTTAAAAGTTCTATAGCAAATAATTTTTTTTGGCTCCCTAGTTTTGTGTTTTTGTGTTTCTTTTCACACCTTTTACGACGTGCGGTGGATGAAATTAGATTTTAAAATCATTTCATGGTCCCTTTAAGTATGTTGTTTCGTAGTTGTACCCTATATGAGATGACAATATGTTAGATTAGGAACAACAAGAGCATTGTATAACATTTTCTTAATATTGCATGGTAGGCTGTATCTATGTTTATTTATCCGCCCATTTATTCTGTTTATCTTTGTACGGGTGTGATTTATATGAATGTCCCACGTGAGATGCTCGGTAAAATAAACGCCTAAAGATTTTATTTTACTTACAACTTCTATTTTCTGGTTGTCTAGATGAAGATATGTTGGCCTTCAAATTAATTTATTTCTGAGTCTAAAGAAAATCGCTTTAGTTTTATTAGGGTTTATTTGCAGACAATTTGCGTCCATGTATCTTTGCAAATTTCTAAAAGAGCTATTTGTTTCTGAAACCACGTCAGTCGGGTCAGTACCAGTACTACGAAAAGTCATATCATCGGCATAGGCTATTATTTTTGCTGATGTCATTATGTTAAAAACGTCATTAATGTAAAGTATGAAGAGAAGAGGGCCTAATGTGCTGCCCTGGGGCACACCTGTTGTAATAGTATCAAGTGGAGAAAAAGAAGAGTTTATACAGACGCACTAAGAGCGATGCTGCAAATAAGATTGAATTAATAATGCTGCGCTTCCTCTAATACCATACGCGTGAAGTTTAATGTTCAGTATATTATGGTTTATGTTGTCAAACGTCTTAGTCAGGTCAATAAATATACCAAGTACGAGTTTTTTTTGTCTCAAATGCTTCAACAATTTGTTCTTTTTCTGTTAACAGTGCGGTTTCTGTTGATCTCTATTTCCGAAAACCAAACTGTGACTTAGATAGAATAATCTGTTTGTTAAGAAAGTTAATTAGTCTTGAATGAATTATTTTCTGAAGACCCTTAGACAGTACCGGTAAAATTGATATTGGTCTATAATTAGTGAGGTTGTTGTTGTCACCACCTTTGTGCAGCACAAATACTTTTGCCTTTTGCATTTCTTTTGGAAAAACACTGGTCGTTAAAACTAGGTTAAAAATGTACGTGAGAGGAGGAGCAATTATATCAATGACATGTTTGATGGGTTTAATTTGCAATCCATTTATGTCCTGGGATCGGCTATTTTTAAGATTTAGGAACGTGCTAATCACTTCACTTACTGTAGTAGAAAACAAGAACATAGATTCATTAAGAACATATCGCGATGTTACCGACGGATCTATGGTATAATTTTCTGGCTGTACCAAATTTACGAAACACACCGGGCTGTTCTTTTTTCTTCCTTCAATACATCGAGTTGTGAGTTTGCGCTTGTCTCTTCTCTCTTCTCTCTCCAGTGTTCCTTTCTATTTGTGCGCAATTTTAACACGGTCTAAAAATATTCGCTTTCGCACGACACGTGCGCTGCAAAACTTGAGAGCTACTTGAGTTTCGAAGCGAAATGACCGGAACATACCTGGACAAACTGGATGCGAGGCGAACGCCTAATTGCCTCCACCCAAATAGCCCACAAATTCTTACCTGTCTATTTATCTTCTCGGCATCGAAACCATGGTCGCAATCGCGACGGTCGCACAATTTCACAGAGCAGCGGAATCGCTTTTACGGAAACCAACATTTTGTATTTAGCATAAACACGCGCAAACGAATAAATCAAGCCAGATCAAGCAAAACTGTTGACGCGGGATGCTAGGCTTAGGTTAGTCCCGTTACGAAAACAATCCCCCGCACAGCACTTTTGAAGGCCCGTACTTGAGACAGTTGTTTGCTGCATACTACATCGGTTCAGGAGACCTTCCTGTAAGCACCTCCGTAAACGCAGAACGACTCGCAGTCATAGAAATAGACGAGCTTTACGAGCTAGGCTTGCTGAGCACGTGGCAGACGCCGGCAGCCGTGTTTGTTATCGTTTCAGAGCATGGAGGTAGGAAGAAAAGGACGCGACACACACCGGCCCAAGTCAGCCAAACGAGAGAGTCCCGAGTGAAGCCGGGAGAAGAGATCGTGGTCGGTGGGAACGACCCCAAGGGTGCCCAAGGGTGTCCTTTCCGTCTAATGGCGTCTTTTGGCTTTGTTCGTTTTCGGCCGTCGCTGGGGACGTGTCCCTCCAAACCGAAAGTCTCCTTATGCTGCACTTCTGGCGGCGTTCGGTCGCCCCCAGAAGCTTCCTAGCCCCATGTTTCAAACCAAAGAGGGAAGGGCAATCTCGGAATATTTTGGAAACAATTCTCACTCTATCTAGATTATTTGCTCCTCACAGATACACATATTTTCGATTGAAATACTATTACGGCACAAAGAAACAAATTTACAGCCAAGATTTTTACTCGCCAGTCATCTTTTTCGGCGAGTGAGAGGTGTAAGCATGGTGTAAGGAGGCGGTACATAACGGGCTGCGACCTCTATCTCCACCACCTAAATTGCGTCAAACGGCGTAAATATTGCACCCACTTTGTTTTTTATGATAAAATTGTTTTGCTTGTTTAATGCGGGTCTTATCTGAGCTTCTAATTTTTTTTTTATTTCAGTGTTTCCTAAACTTAATTGGGAAGTACCATAATCGCACTGATTGCAAAAGAAACAATCTAGAATTAATTTTACTATAATGACATAATCAACAAAAACATATATACAGCTTAAAATGAGAAGATAATATGAAGAAACATATTGTATATCCTGCAACAAGGTACTGCGGTGGGCTAGTTGGTTCATACTTAGTGTTTGAACAGCGCAAAGACGATAGGAAGATAGAAGAGAAGAGGCCAGGACGAGCGCTGACTATCAACTGATGCTATTTATTCAGAAGAGGATGAAGTGCGCGAGACTCGAGAGTGCCAAAATGCACTTTTTTCATCAGACACACGCGCGGCAGCTTTTTGCACGGGAATGGCCTGTGCCAGCTAGGGTGCCTCAATGTCCTTCTGTTTAGGGTGATGCCACCCTTTGTAGTACCCGATGCCGACAGCACGCGCTCACGGGGAAAATACAAAGAAATCGACGAAAACAAAATGTCGCCATAATACAGCCAATGACACAAACGCGTGCAGGTCCACGCTCTTTCACGCACTTCTGAACAAAAAATAAAAATAAACGTGTGAGACAAAATGGCGAGATGCCACCACCCTAAGCAAAGCGCACATGAAGGCACCCTAGTGCCAGCCGGCGTCACCTCTTCTTCAACCGAGAGCGCAACCAGAAAACAAAAGAAAGAAAAGAAAAGAAGGAAAGAAAAGAAAAGGAAGGAAAAGAAAAGAAAAAAAGAAGAAAAGAAGGGAAAGAAAAGAAAAAAAGAAAAAGAAAAAGGAGAAAAAGCACGTGCTGTAGTTTGCTGACCCAGACGTGGTAACCTTCGCCACCTGGAGACCATTGAGCGTGCGATTGCCGCCTTTCTTCTTTCAGGAGCCTTCGTGTAGATTCTGCGCATTGTGATGTCCAGCGGTCTTCGCCTGATGGTGACCAACGATCTTGGAAAGTGTCAACTAAACTAAAGCCTTTCCCGCACATGCCTAGGTTGCTCTTCAAGGAATTCTATTTCTTTGGCAAGCAAGGTTATTGATGGAGAGCTGATGGCTCCTTCCCCTCTTTTGTATATCGAAAAGGCCTCCACGATCTCCCGCGTCCTAAAGTGTCTTTTTAGGATGGTACATTGACCGAATAAAGGGGAGCACAAACAGTCGCTGCAATGCCTAACCAAGTTACTGCCTGAGGTGTTTCCTATGGAGGCGGCATGTTCCCTCAGTCGATCATTGATACATCTTCCGGTCTGCCCAATGTATGAACGACCGCAGGAGAGAGGTAAGTCATATACAGCACCTTCTGTACATTCCGTGAATTGTCTCGCGTGCTTCTTCCCGCATGGTGTTTGGGAGATGGAGAGGGATGTAGAATTCACCTTTTTGCACATCCGGCCAAGCTTGTTGAGTGCCGAAAACACAACTCCTACCTTGGCTGCAGTTCTTTTGAGGCTGTGGGAGATTCCATGAAGATACGGGATGACTGCCGTGGGTAACTGTTCCTTGGTTACGTTTTGACAAGGTTCAGCTTGGCTACGAGACTCTTGTAGAAGCCTCTCCGCCACGCTGCATATAATATGATCTGGGAAGCCCGCATTTTTCAGTCGATTCACTTGAGTGGTAAAGCTACTCGAGACCTGGTGGTGACAAGACCTGTGAAGGGCGTTTTTTATGGCTGCAACCGCAATGCCTCTCTTGACTAGCTTTGAATGTGCGGATGAAAACGGAAGGAAGGATTTTTTAGAGCGGGGCGAATACTTCCAACAGACATGATCTCCGAATAGAAGTGTCAAATCTAAAAATCGCAGCTGTTGCTCCTCGGGTAACTCATTTGTCAGAGTGAACGGGCGAAGAGTAGACTTGAACGTATTAAAAATATCTCCCACATCTTTTGATCCAGTGTCATCGGATGGTCTGTACAAGACAAGAAAGTCATCAACGTATCGAAATATTTTGATGAATGACGAGTCCCGGAGTGAAATTTCTAATAATCTGTCATAGAAGGCTAGGAGTAGATCACTGAGCGCCGGGGCTATGCATGATCCTATACAAACACCTTCGCGTTGCCGGTAAAACTCACTCCTGAACACTACTGTTGTGGAGCGTAAGTAAAGCATGAGGAGATTCAAGAAGTCCTCAGCTGCGATACCGACTGAGTTCTGAAATTTTAGAGGTCCATATCTATCAATGCCGTCGTTGACTGTTTCACAAATAGAGTCGTGAGGAAGGGAATAGTATAAGTCCTTAATGTCCACAGAGAAGGCCAAAACCTTCCCTTTGGGAAGTTGTTGAAGGTAATCTGACACCATGGACGGTGTTCTGGAGGTAGTACCCCAGAAGGTGCTGCCATGTTCCTCGTTCCGAGACAATGACCCGAAAAGGGCAAGCCATCTTGTGTGTCTTGGCCGAAAAGAAGGCCTCCAGGGAAAGGCCTTTGCAATTCCTCATTGATGAAGCGAGTTTCGTTAGATTTAGTCGCTCGCACATCTTGACGGCTTCCTTCTTCGTCTTTTCAGTTTTGTAACTCTTCAATAATGTAAAGTTACTTGTGATGGCCTCCGCGGCCTTCTGATTGTAGATGTCGTCGGGAACTATGGCGAACCCGCCTTCTTTGTCCGACAAGAGCAACTTTAAATTTGCCCCACGGAGCGCGGAGATTGTGTCCTCAGTGCGAATCGAACTGGTGCCTTTTGATGATCTGCGGAGACATTCCACGCCGTCTCGGATGACTCCTTCGACGTTTTCTGCGTCCGCGCGGGCCGCGGTGCTTCTTACCATGGAAAGCAGCTCGGGCTTGCTTAGTTCGGGTTGATTGCAGAATTTGGGGCCTAGGCAAAGGACACGCCGTGCCTTGTCCGGCACGTCGGTGTTGCCGATGACGTGGACTGCCTGACCTTCCGGTGAGCGGCATTCCCTTTTCTTGGGTAGCGTGGCCAGGATCTGAAGCCACTGGACCTCTGTGATTCGTGATGCGGTTTGTAGTTCTCTCTGAACGCGCCTTGTGGCTAGATCGAAAGGTGCCCCTCGGTGGCAGGCTTCATGAATGCAATCCTTGAAGAAGCGGATTTGTCTTGGAAGTTGAAGATCCCTACTTGGTCAGAACACCGTCCATGGTGTCAGATTACCTTCAACAACTTTCCAAAGGGAAGGTTTTGGCCTTCTCTGTGGACATTAAGGACTTATACTATTCCCTTCCTCACGACTCTATTTGTGAAACAGTCAACGACGGCATTGATAGATATGGACCTCTAAAATTTCAGAACTCAGTCGGTATCGCAGCTGAGGACTTCTTGAATCTCCTCATGCTTTACTTACGCTCCACAACAGTAGTGTTCAGGAGTGAGTTTTACCGGCAACGCGAAGGTGTTTGTATAGGATCATGCATAGCCCCGGCGCTCAGTGATCTACTCCTAGCCTTCTATGACAGATTATTAGAAATTTCACTCCGGGACTCGTCAGTCATGAAAATATTTCGATACGTTGATGACTTTCTTGTCTTGTACATACCATCCGATGACACTGGATCAAAAGATGTGGGAGATATTTTTAATACGTTCAAGTCTACTCTACGCCCGTTCACTCTGACAAATGAGTTACCCGAGGAGCAACAGCTGCGATTTTTAGAGTTGACACTTCTATTCGGAGATCATGTCTGTTGGAAGTATTCGCCCCGCTCTAAAAAATCCTTCCTTCCGTTTTCATCCGCACATTCAAAGCTAGTCAAGAGAAGCATTGCGGTTGCAGCCATAAAAAACGCCCTTCACAGGTCTTGTCACCACCAGGTCTCGAGTAGCTTTACCACTCAAGTGAATCAACTGAAAAATGCGGGCTTCCCAGATCATATTATATGCAGCGTGGCGGAGAGGCTTCTACAAGAGTCTCGTAGCCAAGCTGAACCTTGTCAAAACGTAACCAAGGAAAAGTTACCCACGGCAGTCATCCCGTATCTTCATGGAATCTCCCACAGCCTCAAAAGAACTGCAGCCAAGGTAGGAGTTGTGTTTTCGGCACCCAACAAGCTTGGCCGGATGTGCAAAAAGGTGAATTCTTCATCCCTCTCCATCTCCCAAACACCATGCGGGAAGAAGCACGCGAGACAATTCACGGAATGTACAGAAGGTGCTGTATATGACTTACCTCTCTCCTGCGGTCGTTCATACATTGGGCAGACCGGAAGATGTATCAATGATCGACTGAGGGAACATGCCGCCTCCATAGGAAACACCTCAGGCAGTAACTTGGTTAGGCATTGCAGCGACTGTTTGTGCTCCCCTTTATTCGGTCAATGTACCATCCTAAAAAGACACTTTAGGACGCGGGAGATCGTGGAGGCCTTTTCGATATACAAAAGAGGGGAAGGAGCCATCAGCTCTCCATCAATAACCTTGCTTGCCAAAGAAATAGAATTCCTTGAAGAGCAACCTAGGCATGTGCGGGAAAGGCCTTAGTTTAGTTGACACTTTCCAAGATCGTTGGTCACCATCAGGCGAAGACCGCTGGACATCACAATGCGCAGAATCTACACAAAGGCTCCTAAAAGAAGAAAGGCGGCAATCGCACGCTCAATGGTCTCCAGGTGGCGAAGGTTACCACGTCTGGGTCAGCAAACTACAGCACGTGCTTTTTCTCCTTTTTCTTTTTCTTTTTTTCTTTCCCTTCTTTTCTTCTTTTTTTCTTTTCTTTTCCTTCCTTTTCTTTTCTTTCCTTCTTTTCTTTCTTTTGTTTTCTGGTTGCGCTCTCGGTTGAAGAAGAGGTGACGCCGGCTGGCACAGGCCATTCCCGTGCAAAAAGCTGCCGCGCGTGTGTCTGATGAAAAAAGTGCATTTTGGCACTCTCGAGTCTCGCGCACTTCATCCTCTTCTGAATAAATAGCATCAGTTGATAGTCAGCGCTCGTCCTGTCCTCTTCTCTTCTATCTTCCTATCGTCTTTGCGCTGTTCAAACACTAAACATTGTATATCGTTCCTCTAAATATTCTCCCACCGCGCACCATTAAAAACCTTAAACATTTCTGTAGAAGAGTTGTAAGTTGAGCGAGTTGGTAAACGTTGAACATGGTTAAAATCGCGCACAATGAGACGAGGACAAACGAGGAAGGAACACAGAACACAGACAGGCGCACACTCACAACTCTAGTATATTCAGTGAAAAAGAGAAAGATGAAGCACTATTTTTTTACAGGGGACAACGTCACCAGGGGGAAACAGACCATCCGCAGTCAAATGATCACCAGGGGGAAACAGATCATCCGCAGTCAAATGATCGCAAGAAGGCAACTTCTTTTAGAGCGCAGCTCTTAGGGGCCCGTTTCCGGCTTGAGCGGCGTCGGCGTCGCCGTCGCCGTCGGCGTAACCGCGAGGTCACGTGACCCGCCCGAGGTCACGTGACCCACCCAGGTCACGTGACACCCCTAGGTCACGTAACCCCCGAGGTCACGTGACCCCCTAGGTCACGTGACCCCCTGAGGTCACGTGACCCCCTGAAGTCACGTGACTTCCGGGGGTTACGTGACCTCAGGGGATCACGTGACCGAAGGGGGTCACGTGACCCACCCAGGTCACGTGACACCCCTGTGACGTGACCCGCTGAGGTCACGTGACCTCCAGAAGTCACGTGACCCCCTTGAGGTCACGTGACCCCCTAAGGTCATGTGACCCCCTGAGGTCACGTGACCTCCTGAAGTCACGTGACCCCCTTGAGGTCACGTGACCTCAAGGAGTCACCTATCCCTCAGTACGCTTCCGTCTTCCTCCTCAAGAGCTGCCCTCTAACCGGCGTTACAGGGAATTGTAAACGGCTTTCATTTTTTCGCTCAAAGCTACCGACGGCTGGCTAACGCAGCGATCGGTCAAGCTCAAGATGGTGAACGCCTCGAGCACCTCGCGCGTTTGTTTTTCTTTAAAGCGGCCAATGATTAATGTTTTTTGCTAAAGATGGTGTGCACATACATGTTTTACAGTGCACCGAAAGGTGACCTCCTACATTGGATGTTAAAGGAGCTGTGCAACGATATTCAATTGGAATGTTTTTCTCTCTACACGAGCCTACTGGCACACCTGGGACTCAAGGATATTCACACGCAACGCCATTGGCCAAGAAACTCCTTTGTTGCGGTGTAATTTCAAGGACAAAAGCGATCATTTTCATTCAATCTCTCCTTTGCAAAATTTGATGACGTAACTCGGGGATCGCAGTACACCCAAGTGACGATATTTGAATGCGGTTCATAGATTGGACCCGAGCATTGCGTGGGCACTAGACTTGGGCTCGTGACAATTGCTAGCTCGAGAAGCATTCGGGTTGTGACCCGTGTCCAATCGCTGCAACTACGACAACAGCCGAGCCATAACAATGTCTGGAACTCAGCGCGTGTCCTGCGCTTTGCCAATCCCAGCGCGTGGCTATGATCAACACTGGCGGCATATAATCGGCTCCAGATCACGTGGCCGCTTGTTCTGGCTGCGAGTTGAGGGGGTGAACGCTGCTCGTTTTTCTTTAATTTTTTTCTGGGACTATATTGCGTGGGGTGAAAAACGAACGCGTGTTTCATAGGTCATTAACGTTAGGGATCCGTTTTAAGCGGTATTTGCGCAAAGTACAAAAATTGTTGCATTGCTCCTTTAATTAAAGAAAGTTTATGCTCTCGTAGCCGGTCATTCAGACACCGTCCCGTCTGCCCAACATAGCATCTTCCACATGAAAGAGGAACGCTATATACAACGCCCGATGAACAGGGAACAAATGGCCGCACATGTTTATTGTGGCACGTGTTTTTTGATAATTTTTCCGCCTTTTCACGAACCTTAGAACAAATTTGTCACATTTTCTTAGGGGCTGATAGTACTACGGGCACACCATACGTGCTGGCCACTTGTTTTAGGTTATGCGATATTTTGTCTAGGTATGGCATAACCACCACCCGGTTTTTTTCAACGGGGCGCCTAGTTTTTCACCCCCTTTTACATTCTTTACCAGCGTTCCTATCACTTCGACTAGGACCTGATTCGGGAACCCTGAAGATTTTAGTCTATCGATCTGGCCCAAGAAACTCCGATGAATGGCATGGAAACATGACTTTTTTAGGGCTGAGGTGCGGCAAGAGATGGCAATGCCACTCTTCACCACCTTGGAGTGCGAGGATGTGTAGTGAACAATACCTTTTTTGGAACGTGGTGAGAATGCCCAGCACAAGTGATCGGCGTGCAATGAGAGGAAAAGGTCTAAGAATCGCAACGCCACTTTGTTAGGCTTGTCAAAAGTAAAGGTGAGCCCAAAACCGCTCTTGGGCCGGGTCAGCCTGGCCACCCCTGTGCTATACAAATAGAGGGGTAGGCTAGGGTGCCTTCATGTGCGCTTCAAAGCGCACATGAAGGCTCCCTAGGGTAGGCGATCGTGCGCTGACGTACATACTAATATAATGAAAGCTAAACGGAAAGGAGAGCCGAGGTAACTATTAGTCACAAGCTACTTTATCCTACCTTCAACCGGTGGAAACTCCCAAAGGCGTTAGCAGTTTCCTCCGTCAAAGCATTGTTGTGCAGTTCCACTATCTCCAACGGCGGAATTTTCAGGGACTCGATGGGCAGGCGATGGAGCTTGTTGTTCCCGAGCCGCAGTTCCTTGAGCAGACCAAGATTGTTGAACAGTGACTCGTCCAGACTTTCAATGGCGTTACTATCCAGGTCGAGTTTCTCCAGGTTCACAAGGGTACGAAGTACGTCACCGACGCTCTCTATGCTGTTATTTGCCAACCTTAGCTCCCTTAGCTTGGACCCGAGTCTCAAGACCGCTCCTGGAACCATTTTTAGCTTGGTCCGCTCCACGATGAGCTTGTCCATCGCGAGGACTCCCTCGAAGCACTCGTCATCCATAGCGTCCAGAGGGCCGTTGGTTATTATTAGTGACGTCATCGTTAGGTTTCTTGCTAAGTTGGCCGGCAGGGTGGTGAAGCGGAAGTGGTCGACGGTGACTTCGTCCATTTCGGTCGAAGCAAACCTGGCGAGATCGCTGGTCAACTGGTCTGCGTTCAGACTCTGCTTTCTGCCCCCCGGGCACTTGACGACGGCCTTGTTTCGGTAGATGTAGCAGCTGCAGTGGTACAGGACTGGACACGTGGTTTTGAATCTTGAAGTGGTTTTTCGAGCTACTGTAAGCATCATGGCGACTGCCACAACAACGATAAATAGGTATTCCAGCTCTCGGAGTGGCATCTCTCCTTATAAATAAAATATTAGTATTCATTCATCAAGGACACAACAGCACTCGTTTCAGTGTAATATACAAAACTCCTACAACATGAGTGATAGAACACGAACATGCCAACCTCACCCGAACGACGTCGCGGCAATGTTGTTATTAATAGTGCTTCGAGACTATCTTCGAAACAGGATTTCCTTTGCTTGCCTCAAAATCGCTCGATCCCCAGGGGGCCCGACCACATTTCCTCCGTAAATAGGACGCCGATACATCAAGGCACACAGCATAGGAACGGGTGACCAGACGCTTTTTGAACAAACTGCACCAGCTCCAAATGCAATATTTGAACTTTTTCAGAGTAACCAGTGCCATTTGGGAGTTTGTGCGCCAACACTGCAGGGTGGTTTCTCTTTTGAAATCGAACACGCATGTAGGGGCCGGTATTTTTATTTGTCTAAAAAAATGTATGTAGTAGCCTCACGTCAGGAATAAAAAAAAAGTTCATATTTTTCTTTTATTTCCTTTCACGAAAGTTATAAAGTGGAGCAAGATAAAATGCTACACTTCGGCTGCTTGATTGTTGTACCTCGTTTTGTCGGTTTTTATAAATAATTGAAAACAAAAAAAGCTAAATATTTTTTTACAGAACTGTATGATGCGCGGTTTATTTTTCAAAATTAAATAAAACTTTTTTTGGTATAATTCATGTCAGAAATTAAAAAAAAAAAGTGGTAAACATGGCAGTGTTGGCGTTTGGATGATGTTTGGAGCCTTGTATCTTCACAAATTCATTCATATTTGTATATTCATCACAAATATTGCTAAATAAGTGCACGCCTCTACGTGGGCTGTCCAGTGGTACCACTTTAGCTTAATTTGTTTTCGGGAAGTTTTTATTATATTTTTAAAAAGTAATGAAAAATTAAAATTAGCCATATGTCGAGCTTTTATTAAAAAATGCCGTTTTCTTCCTTTATTTCTACCTTTTTTATTATTTCCAATGATGCCACCCATATTTTGGCGTTATGAGAGTTCACCCTTTTTTTTTTTTTGTATTTTCTGTAGAAGTGATCAAACACACATCCATGGACCCGAATCGACAAAGTGGTAGTTTATCAAGTTGGCTCTACTGCAGGGACTTTAAGGCCCGAAAAGCTAAGGGCAGTGGCCTTGCAAGTGTTTGGGAAGTGAAGGGGTGGCGGTAGCTGACGGCGGAGGGAAAGAGGAGAGAGGAGCGTGGACGTGCCGCCATTATTAAAAAAATTGCAGAAGGACGCTTAAGCTTCGCCTTTAAAGGGACACTGAAAGAGCATTATGCTCGCCAAGGTTTTTATTTGTTCATAACATATGAGAGCTCAGCTACCTAGGACACAATTGCCGGATTGAAATTCGTTTTCTGTCCGCCCGAAAACCGCTGATCGAGAACTGGCCGGTTTGAGTCGCACTCACCCTCTTCTCCGTGGTCACGTGCCGTTTTTTTTTTTTTTTTATGGTTTAGACAAGACCACCAAAGAAAATCAAAGTCGTGGGTCATCGAAGGCACACACTCTTAATACTAAAAATGGACAAAAAATATTATATTTATTTTTTGGGGCTTTTTAAAAAGCTGCAAATACAGTGACTGAAAGAAAAATTGCACAGTGACGTGAATTTTGGCATTTTTCTCCTCCGTTATATTTCTCCTTCCTCCCCAGTTTAGGTTCAGTTTCGGTTTCAAACAGCTGTATTTATTTTACTTTATTACAACTCTCCTACGTCACGCCGCGGTGGTGGCGCGTCGGGCGCACTTCCGGTCTGGGACGGTGGGCAGAAGTCGCCGTGCGAGACATGCATTCTTGTGATCTTTTGGAAAAGACCAGACAGAAAACCTGCCTTCTCGTCAAAATGCTGCGACGGGGGCTGTACCAAGAGAGTCTGGAAAGGTTTGAAGATCAGTTTCCATGTATTTCTGCCCTCTCCGTTCGTCCGAGAACGTGAATAGTAGCCGTGAAAAGGGCAAACCAGATGCTGTCGAACTACGATTGCTTGTGCGGGCAACACTTTGTGGTCGCCAGATGTATTTGTTTTGTTCCAACATGAACGAGAGAAAACGGGTGAAGTTGTGCGGACCATCAATTCACGGGTTTCAGTGCGTTTTTAAATTCAGACGGCCGCCTAATCGTTCGAACTTTCGTGTGCTCGTTCAAACAAAAGCGGCCCATAGACCAAACTTTGATCCGTTGATTGCATTAAGAAGTGATTGCAGGCCTCAGAAGACTTAAGTAGGCTCGGTGTAAACAGTAGGTACAAGATGGTGATCATTGGTAAAAGTGGCCGTCACCACCTTGTTACGCTTGGCCTGTTCCCGCCTCCGATTTTCAGTATCGACGTCGATCATCGCCGCTACCTTCTACACTTTTGCAGCACGAGCGACGTCGCGGCCGAAAATAGCTAGAACAATCTTATCATGGTTTTGACGTCCATTCTGCGGCGCTTATGCGAATGAATCGCCGCACGTCAAATTATTTACGCAGAGTTTAGCAGCGTAACGAGCCTTGATAATTTCGCTCAGGCGATTAAAGTAGTAAGACATTGCCATGAGGACGTAGAATCGACAATTCCAACGCGAAAAAGAGTATGCAGACTCACACAGACGCCGACAACGTGACAATCCAATCGTTTGTTGACGCGGGACGCGATGCTTCTTGCCCGCATTCCATTGCGCATGCGTTCGAACTGTCGTCTGCTCTCTCAAACTTGTCTGCTTTTTGTCGTCAGCTCGTTCAAACGACAGCGGCCCGTAAACCAAAAGTTGACCCGGTAATTGCGATAAGAACTAACTGCAGGCCTCAAAACACGTTTGAAGGTTGGTTGGGGTAAGTAGGCAAAATGTAAACAATAGGTACAAGATGTTGATCATTGTTACCAGTGGCCATCACCGACTTGTAATGCCCGATTCTACTTGCGGCTTTCAGTATCGACGTCCACCATCTCAGCTTCGGTCCACGCTTTTCCAGCCCGAGCAACGTCGCGACTGAAAATAGCGAGCAGAATCTCATCGTGGGAGTCAAGTTTTAGCGCCCCTTCTGCGGCGTCCACGTGAAATGAATCGCCGCAAGTCACATTATTCACGCAGTTTTGCCTCGTTAATTTTGCTGAAGCCGCTCAAGTAGCCAGACATTGTTAGGAGGGCGTAGAACCAACGCGAAAAAGAGCACGGGGACTCCCACCGACGCCGACAACAACGCAATTCAATGGTTTGTTAATGGGCGACGGTGGGCTTCTTGCCCACCGCTTACCACGCATGCGCGGCGTCGGTGGCGTCCGCTAGGGGCGCTCCGGTTTGTTTGTAAAGATCAGTTGGTGTGTACGTGACACTGCAGCAAAATATTGATTGGCTACTCTTCTAACAGCATAAAAAATCGCCTAGCAAAAACTTTTGAAAAATGGGGGGGGGGGGGGGGGGGGTGTCACTGTCTTTTTAAGAGTGGAACACGATAGGCTAAATATAAATCTCGTTCGTTCCTCGGCCCTGCAAGCGTGTCTGCGCTTGCAGTGTCCACCGCCGGACGCGATAGCGAACGGACGTCCAATGGAGCGCTCTTCAGCGACTACGATAACGGCGGTTTCTAGCCGAGGTGATGCTGGCTTCGGCGGTTTGCCGGGTGACCTGGGGTGACTACGCGGTTATTTTGCCCTCGACTGCCTCCGGCGAAGCTATGAACCGCAGCCTTGTGCTGCACGCTGACACCCGGGGACGTCCGTATCGAAGAGAAGGTTTTGGTCGACCGCTGGAACCAGGTCCGCGGGAAGAGGGGCGTGGGCGCCTTTCAATTGGGACACGTGTGGCTCCTAAAGCTGCGTACTACTGCAGCCAAGGAGAAGCTCCTGGCGACGACAGTGCACCTGCAAGTGAAGGACCGCTTGTGTCTGGTCATCGACCCTAACAAATGGGAATTAAAGGTCGAAGTCCACTGGGTGGCGTTTGACCTGCCCGTGGAAACTATCCTTCGAGCCTTCGAATCCTATACGGAGAAGTTAAGGGAGTCACCCGCAAAAGGCGAAAGGTCGGGGGCATGTCGGACATGGATACCACGACAGTCGTCGCGCGCCTGGTGCTTCGGGATGGCATGACGCCGGAGTCCCTTCCTCACCAGCTCCGGTTCCTAGGAGGCGAAGTACTTGTGGTCGATCCCGGGCGCGCGCCGGTGTGCCCTCGCTGTCGTCGCTCGGGACACATACGGCGTGAGTGCAGGGTGCCTAGGTGCGAGGAATGTCGAGCCTTCGGGAACGATGCAAGGGACTGCGTGCGGTCGTACGCCCGAACCGTCGCCAGCCCTACCGCTGATGACACGGGTATGAGCCACGCCATGGAAAAGGCGGAGGAGGCAACGTCATCCACGACGATAGCTCCCACACAGAGTTTCATACAACGGGAGCGGAGGCCAGCACGGCGCCGTGTGTCGCGCAAAATCAGGCGTTGACCACCCCTACGGCACCGGGAAATGGACTTAGCGGCGAACCTGCGAGCGAAGTGAAGGTGACAGCGCAGGAGGCACCGGTCGCGAGCGACACGACAAATGCCTCCGAGGGTGAAGACGCTGGAGAAATGGACTTCGAGGCCAAGGCTGCCAAGCGACCGTTTAAAGGGGTACTCCGCCGATTTCTTCATGGTCTCCGATTTGCTTGAAATTTTGCTAAACTCGCCAAACAACATCGCCAAAATAGTATCCCAAATATTAGGTCAAAATAATTTTTTTTCACGAAGTTATTGAATTTACAATTTTGGTCCTCACCGTGTTTTTCAAACTGAAAGTCTCTACTGGCAACAATGAAAAAGTTACGTCATTGGAAGTGCAGGGGTTCACTCTTTGGACTGTAGAATTTGTTCCCGACTGATTCGAAGCAGTTTCATGGTGTCAAATGAATGCCTTGGAAGCTGGCTCCAGTTTCCGCGCTCCAGCACGGAACAAGTGATTGGCATATTCAATTTTTTAGACTGCTCGCCCGACTGGCAAGCTGAACTTCCACTGACGTCACGGCCCTGAAAAGGGCGGGTATATTTGAATGTCTGTTTTTGCATCATTTTCATTTGCCGATTTCGCAATAACTATTATGAATTTCACGATACTAAATAGCATACTAGAAAGGGTAAAGGCCTGGGAGTCAGAAAATATAGTTCGTTGAGGTAGCTCAAAAATCGGCGGAGTACCCCTTTAACGAGACGACAGTGACGACCGACACGGCTGCACCCTCGTTCAGAGTTGGGGCTGCAATAGGCGGCGAGAAAGAGGGGAGGCCGAAGAGCCTAGAGGTGGCCGTGGCGGATTGTCGGCTCTACCCTGAGACGACGAGCAGCGACTGTCTGGGGCTGCGGCAGCTCACTTTCAGGTACTTACATACATTGGTGAGCGCTATGCTCGAGGTTTGAAGCTTGCTCTATGGTAGTGTCTCTTGAAGGTTCATTACGTATTGCTACGCTGAACGCGCAGAGACTCGCAGCTAGGCGTAGGCAACAGCAGCTCTAGCGACTGTTTACCGAGCATGAGTTAGATATCGTGGCCGTTCAAGAGACCAAAGCAGAGAGTGAGGGTCAAACCGACAGTATGTTGCGGTCGTTTCTGTCGCACTATGAAGTCTGCGTGAGTCATGCTGTTGGTTTGTCGGCAGGTTGCTGCTTGTTCCTTATTGGCCCTGTCACACTGAGGCAACAGTTAGACAACTCTATCCGGCAACAAGGGGAAGTCGGGCTACCGGCGACCCTGTCATATCGCGGTAACAACAACAGTCGGGCAACATGCTGCTGCCGCCCGGCAACCGTGTTGCCCGATCTGTTCTCCACAACCCTGTCACATTGCGCTGACGGCGAAGACAACACGGGGAACACTCCACCATCTTGATTGTTTACCTTCGTGTGTGGCGCGGAATCGCTGGAAATGTGACGCTACAAAGTGCTAATGCATTCGAAGGGCCGGAATTACCACGGTACGACATCAACCAGTGACTGCGATTAGAAAACTTGAAACGGGTCTCTGTTTTATCGAAATGTTCTTAATTCGCTGACAAAGCAGACAGCCCTAACCAAGGAAAGTGACATCGCTGATATACACGAACTCATCTCTGTTACGTCACGGCGCGGTGGTGGCGACTCGGTCGCACTTCCGGTCTGAGACTGTGGGCAGAAGTCCCCATGCCAGACGTGTATTCATGCGTTGTTTTGAAAGGAACCAGACAAAAACCTGCCTTCTCGTCAAAACGCCGCGACTGGAGCCGTACCAAAAGTGTCGAGAAAGGTTTGAAGGTCAGTTTTCACGTGCTCGGTTCGTCCGAGAATCCGGATATGTGCCGTGAAAAAGGGAAAGCAGACGCCGTCAGACAACGATTGCAAGGGCGGGAAGCACTTTGGGTTGAATTCAAGGATACTTATGGTCATCAGATTTATTTGTTTTGTTCCAAAATGAACGCCAGAAAACCGTCAAGTTGTGCGGACCACCTGCGGACTACGTCTATTGCGCCTTCAAGTTCAAACGGCCGCCTGATCGTTCGAACTGCCGTCTGCTCTTTCAAGCGTTTCTGCTTGTCGTCTGCTCTCTTAAGCCTGATTCACATGGTGCGATTTTCTCCTGCGAAATCGGTGAAGCGATGAACCGCACATGCGAAATTTCGCGTTTCCTTTCACATTGATTGAGAACATATGCGATTTTTCGCACTTGCGAAGCACATGGTTGGAACCCTTGAATTCGTTTGACGATACTAATTTCGATATTTAACAAAATTATAAAATTTTCAGATTTATTTATAAGCTTCTGGTAAAAAGTACGCCGCATACTTATATTTAGGGCCGATTCAGACGTTTGCATCGACTGCATTCGCATCAACGAAAACGACGAAAACAACGAGTACGACGAACGCGACAAGGACACCGGGAGAGTCACAACTCATAACTGCTTGAGCAAGCTAGTTGTTGCGTTGCTTGGCATGTCGCGCAAGGCGAACAGTTGTCCCGGTGGCTTCGTCACGTGGACGATGTTCCATATTGAAAGATGGCAAGTAGCAGCGCGTCTTGACTTTCATAGAGCATGATGGCCGCTGATGACGACGAGTTCAGACTGCTCTGTAAAAAGGAATACCTACTTCTGCGGAAAAAAAACTCCTGCTCCTAGACGGCAGCCCGCGTTGATGGCGGGTCAGGCCGTGCTGGCAAAGCAGAGCCGAAGAATCGGAGTTTTACTCATTGGTAAGTCGACTTGTGCTTTTCTGCGAGCAGGTTTCTGGAATACTTTTTCTCTGCAGACCCTTTTTATGCTGCACAGCGACCCGGAGCAGTTTCGAAGATATTACCGGATAATGCGGAACGCCTTTGAAAGACTCCACACTCGCCTGGAAACAAAGCTTACGAAGCAATATGTCGTCAGAGAGCCCAGTTCGTCGCGGGTGCGGCTTGCTATCACTTTGAGTTAAAATGGTATTCTCTTTAAACTTCACTGTTTGGAGTGAATACGAGGTGCAATTAAACTGGTTTATATGGCGAACTCATTACTGGTTTCTCGGCTTCCAGGCATTGATGTACACAGTAATGTTTTGTTTTTATTCAGGTACCTGTCATCGGCAACGTCAATGCAGGATCTTGCACTGCAATTCAAGGTTGGAGTGTCAACAGGGGCATCCATCGTGCATGAGAGATGTCCGCATATATGAAAGGTGCTTCGCCCAAAACACATGAAGGTAAGCAAAGAAATCTGATTTCGTTTTTGGTAACTTATGGAAAAGAGGACGGTTTCACATGGAGCGATTTTAGTTGCGATTTCGCAGTTGCGACGGCGCTGTTGCGGCAAACAGGCAGGTTCAATGCGATTATGAAATAATCGGAGCTGCGTCAATTGTCAAACATCCTTCGAGACGTCACCAGCGCCGCTGCGACGGTACGAAAAGACAGCCAATAAAAACGCGCCTCACCCAAAACCAACCGTATCCTTAGTGTCGCATGCATGCTGTGAGAGAGTCGCTGGCGTCTCGTAATGAAAAAAACACTTGAAAATGGAGGTGGTATTCCGGTCGTGTGGTATTCACTGGGGGCCATAGCTTGCGCCGGTTGTTGTTGAGAGCACGTGCTGTTAGTGAATTTGCACAACGCTTCTGCAACGTATATTTCACACCGTCAAGATTGTTTATCTTTGCCAGCAGTACGTAGCAGTTCTTTTTGAGCTCTAGCTGCGAAAAATGCGCGCCAATATGGCGTCCACTAAATACCGCCTTTAAAGATGTAGATCATGACGAACAACAAGACTCACAGTGGTGGTCTTGGGAAATTGATGAATTCAAGTCCCCCCCCCCCCCCCCCCCCCCCGCCCCGGCGTACTCTTTCTACACACTACCAAACCACGGAATCATCCAGAATTCTAAATCAGGGGGTGTTGCAATTATTGGGGGGGGGGGGGGGGGGGGGCTGTTGGGAGGGGTGGCCTTAGGTCTAGATGCATTGGTCAAGAAATTCTGAGGGGTGTCGCCCCCAACCTGGAGATAAATAAGGGGGTGTTAGAAGGGGTGTGATAGACAGCCAGGTGGCGCCCCCTGCACACCTGGTATATAAAGAGCATGTCGCACGAGATTAAAACAGTTGAACACCGGGCAAGCTTGCGTGCACTCGTCAATGCCCCGCTGTCCCGGGAACTCGCCGAACATTACAGTGGCGACGAGGAAGTGGAAGTGTTGAACTGCTGCCGTCGGACCGTGCGCCTGTTCTGGAATGCCGGTGGTCGGCAAACTAGAGCCGTTTGACACTGAAACGAACTGGAGCGAGTACCGGGAGCGGGTTGAACAGTACTTCATCGCCAACGATGTCAAGGATGAGAAAAGGCGAGCTGTTTTACTTACGTGTTTTGGACCCGCCACATATTCGTTGCTTCGAAATCTGCTGGCTCCTGTCAAACCGTCGGAGGCCAGCCTAGAAACCATTTTTGAGGTATTAGGCGAGCATTTCTCACCGAAGCCTTCGGAAGTCGTCGCAAGCTTTAAGTTCAATTCACGGATGCGTCATGACGGTGAGACAGCGGCGGATTTCTTTGCTTGTCTGAACAAGCTGGCGGATGATTGCGGATTCGGCGCGTTCCGAAATAGAATGCTGCGAGACCGCATCGTCGGAGGTATTAACGACGAGATGATACAAAGGCGACTCCTAGAGATTCCAGATTTGACCCTTGACCTCGCAAAAAAGACGGTCGTTGCAATGGAAGCAGCGAAAAAAGATTCGCAGATGCTGTCGACGTCTATCCAGCCAAACCTCGCGTCAGCTAACACAGTGTCACGCGATGCAGCTGTGAACCCGAAGTGGAAGACTGGCACCATCTCGTGTTTTCGTTGCGGAGCCGAGCATTACGCCACACAGTGCCATCATGCAAGTACCACTTGTCACAAGTGTCGGGGAAAGGGGCATCTGGCACGAGTGTGCAAGGGGAAAACAGCGGATGCAACCGCCGGCGGCCCGACGACGTCCACTAGAATACCGAGATCGGTCCACACCTTGGACGGAGCAAGCCAGTCGCACGATGTCTCACTGCCAGAAGTCTACGAGATGTGGGAAATGTCATCTTCTGCAGTCGACGGCCAACCTTTTCGAGTGGAAGTTACGGTGAACGGGACTCCATTGCTGATGGAACTTGACACGGGAGCTAGCGTGTCTGTTGTGTCTGAGGAGACATTTCGACGCGAATTTCCATCAAGGCAGCTGGACCCTTCGCGCATCATGCTGAAAAGCTATTCAGGTGAACTTTCCCCAGTTCAGGGAAGCCTTACTGCAACGGTGAGACTTGGAAACCGCGAATGTCAGGACATCCTGTATGTTGTCCCTGGCACCTGCCCATCTCTGCTAGGACGTGGCTGGATGAAAGGCCTTGGCATCAAGCTTTCCAACGCGAAGGATGTCAACTTCGTGACTTCTGTTGCGAACCTCGTTGCTGAATACTCCAGTATCTTTGATGAAGGTCTGGGAACTTTCAAGGGGGTGGCCGCAAAGATAAATCTTCAGGACAACGCCAAACCAAGGTTTTTCAAGCCTCGTTCAGTTCCATTTGCGATGCTTGACAAAGTCAACGAGGAGTTGCAACGCATGGAACGGGAGGGAGTCCTACGTCCAGTGAAGACTTCGGAATGGGCTGCCCCTATTGTACCGGTCCTGAAACAAAATGGGCAGATTCGCATCTGTGGAGACTTTAAAGTCACTGTGAATCCTGTGACTGTACCTGAAAAGTACCCCATCCCGCGAGTGGAGGACCTGTTTGCTAAGCTGAGCGGAGGCGAGAAATTCAGCAAGTTGGACTTAAAAGATGCATACCTACAAGTTAAACTTGATGAGAAGTCGTCACAACTGGTTACCATCAACACTCCACGAGGTCTGTACCAGTACACTCGCCTGCCGTTCGGTGTGACCTCTGCACCATCGATCTTTCAACGAGAGATGGAGAACCTATTGCAAGGACTTAAGCACGTCGTTGTATATTTCGACGACATTCTCGTGACAGGGCGAAACGATCAAGACCACCTGGAAAACCTGAACCAAGTGCTGAGTCGGCTGCAGCAAGCTGGGCTGAAGCTGAAGCTGTGCAAGTGCGATTTCTTGGTTCCCCAGGTTAAATACTTGGGTCATGTCGTTAGCTCTGCGGGATTCCAACCAAACCCAGAAAAGACTGACGCAGTACTGAAAGCTCCAAGGTCTACCGATGTAAAAACGCTGCAGAGCTACCTGGGACTGGTCAATTTCTATCGTCGGTTCCTGCCTAACTTGTCCAGCGTTCTACATCCGTTAAACCATCTTCTGGGGGCAAAGACGCCTTGGACTTGGGGTGCGGACCAGGAACAGGCTTTTCGTCAGAGCAAGGAGTTACTGCTGTCTGCCGCGGTATTGGCGCATTATGACCCGAAGAAAGCAGTGGTGCTTATCTGCGATGCGTCGCCGTACGGAATTGGGGCTGTCCTTGCTCACCGAGAAGATTCAGGTGCTGAGAAACCAATTGCGTTTGCATCTAGAGGTCTTCTGCCGGCTGAGCGCAACTACAGTCAGCTTGACAAGGAAGCCCTGGCTCTGATATTTGGTGTGACTAAGTTCCGGCAATACCTGTGGGGCCGTGACTTCGAAGCGGTCACAGACCACAAGCCCTTGCTGGGGCTGCTTGCTGCGGACAAGCCTGTGCCTGAGACCTGTTCGCCACGGGTGCTGCGTTGGGCACTGATGCTGTCGGCTTACAGCTACAAACTGAAGTACAGACCTGGTTCACACATAGCAAATGCGGATGCCTTGAGTAGGCTGCCGCTGCCAGTTCCTCCATGTTCCATCGAGCGGCCAGCAGAGGTATTTATGCTCGAGGGGGCCTATCCTCGCGTACTACTTGCGTCTGTCGTGGCTGACGCCACTTCAAAAGACTTGATTTTGTCGAAGCTTCGAGATCATTTGTGGTCTGGAGCTGAGCTGCATGACCCAGACTTAAAACCGTACGCTCCTCGAACAACTCAGCTGTGCGTACAAGAGAACTGTATCCTGTTGGGGTCAAGAGTCGTCATCCCAGGATCCTTACAACCAGAGGTTCTACGACTCTTGCATGAAGGTCATCCAGGGATCGCCAAAATGAAGGCCGTGGCTAGGAGTCATGTATGGTGGACATCATTAGATGAAGACATTGCGGCTACAGTGCGGGGATGTCGTGTGTGTCAAGAAAACCACCGACTCGCACGACCAGCACCAATGATGCCATGGCCATTCCCAGAAAAGCCATGGTCTCGTCTTCATATCGACTTTGCTGGACCAATGAAGAACCGATATCTACTCATCGTGGTCGACGCCTACTCAAAATGGATTGAGGTCGTTCCTGTGTCCACGCCGTCGGCAGAAGCCACGATCCCTTGCCTGCGTGTGATGTTTGCCTGTCACGGACTACCAGACCTCGTCGTATCCGATAACGGGCCGGCATTTGTAAGCGGTAGCTTTAAGAACTTCCTTCAACAAAATGGAATAAGGCAGATTCTAACACCACCGTATCACCCAGCGTCAAATGGAGCCGCTGAGCGAGCGGTCCAAACCATAAAGTTGAAGCTAAAGAAGGCAGTTGATGGAAGTTTCCAATGTCAGCTGGCCCGAATCCTGCTCAACTACAGAACTACACCTCATGAAACCACAGGGTGCACTCCGGCGGAGTTACTGATGGGCCGCAAGTTGAAGACTGCTTTGGCTCTACTTCACCCGGACCTGAGGTCAAGCGTATCGAAAAAACAACTCATCCAGAAGATGGCGCACGACAGGGGTGCTCGACTGATACCAACTGTCCAACCGGGTGATGCCGTGTATGCGAGAAATTTTCGACAAGGTCCACCATGGGTACCGGCAACTGTGATCGACACTCCCAGTGACCACATCACAGATATCGCACTCCCAGATGGTCGGTGTTGGAGACGTCATGAAGGACATCTGCGTCCTGACCTATCCCAAGCTAGGGCATCATCGGGTCCGCGACCAGAGCCGGTGGATCAGGCCGCTCCTCCTAATGGAAATGTGCCTGTACCACTAGAGGATTCTGCCCAAGCGGTACCTCAAACCGTAACAGCTGAATACCAGCATGACGACACTCAGCCTGTTCTTGGCATTCCGCTACCAAGGAGTCCTGGTACTCCACTACCGAGGAGAAGTAATCGAGCACGAAAGCCTCCTGTGCGCTTTTCACCGTGAAAATCGGTGGGACCTTGGCTCATTTTTGTTAGGGGGGGGGAGGAATGTGATAGACAGCCAGGTGGCGCCCCCTGCACACCTGGTATAAAAAGAGCATGTCGCACGAGATTAAAACAGTTGAACACCGGGCAAGCTTGCGTGCACTCGTCAATGCCCCGCTGTCCCGGGAACTCGCCGAACATTACAAGGGGCTGGCTCTAGGTTTATATACATTGCTTAAGACATCCTGGGGAGGGGGGGGGGGGGTGTCACACCCCACCTGGAGATAATTTTGGGAGTCGGGTGTACAAATCACTGCAGCTAACTCGTCCTTTGCAGCTGCTCCTAACTATTCGCAGCCGAAATATCTAAATGAATCATGTTGAAAGCTGTACTGTCAAAAATGGTTTCTCAAAATGTTTACACAACAGAGAGCCATTGATTTATGATTCTAGGGACGAACTTGGGAAGAGAGGGCTGCAGACCTGAGGATGTTGAGGGCCCCAATGCTATTACTGCGCCACCTTCGAAAGACGGGGTCACACATTACGCATCCTACGAATACAGTTTGCAGACAAATAGTAATTTGAGGCACCGCAGCATCCCCGCTTTTTTTATGTCGCACGGCAACCAATGAAAGGAGCAGCCTGGCACGCGGCTTATGAAACACAGATGCGTCAGTGAGTCGCGTTCGGTCGATGTCTGCAGACTGTTTTTTGTCTTTGGTATAAGCAGTCTGACACCGGCCTGACTTGGGCATAATATGATAGCTTACAAAAGTAAGTGGTGTGTGCCTGGAGCTGGGCTAGTTGGCTAAACATGCTTCTGAAAGTTTCCAGCTGAACGTAGAAAAAAAGGAGCGAGGGAGAAAAAAAAACAGACACACAGCTTTTCAGATACAGTTACAAAAGTATTCGCAATTGTTAAGCGTCAACAAGTATTTCTCATATTTGAGGATGCATTTCTTACCAGTATTACTATAGGTAAAGATTACATGAACGGCTTTTAAATAACAACGTAAAACCATGAGTGAACTTTGTGCTGTACTTCTAGCTCCCATCAAGAATCACAGACCAAGGGAAATTGCCAAGGGCTTTGAGACAGGGCGGAATTTTTCTCATTGTGTGGGGAACGTTGACGGAAAACACGGACATATCGAAGCCCTTGCCGATTCTTGAAGCCTGTACTATAACTACAAGGTGCTGTTTATGGGTCTACAAATTTACTTTAACACATATCATGTTTTGGAAGCGTGGATGAAGTGACGTAACGTTCGGCTTTTCAGGGTAACCTACTCTGTAGTGCTGATGGCCGTCGTGGACAGCAAGTCGAGGTTTATGGCCACAGACTCTGGAGCGTATGGCCACCAAAGTGATGGTGGCGTCTTCAAGGCATCAAGGATAGGAAAGTGCCTCAGTCAAGCTGCCTTGAATTGTCCACCACCAAATCTGCTGCAATCTTCCCATGTTATCGCCGCGTCCGTCTTCGTTGGAGACGAGGCATTTCAACTGAGGTCGGACTTTCTGAGGCCCTGTCCTGGTTGATACCTCAGCGATTATCTAAAAATATTCAACTATCGACTGTGTAGAGCGAGGTAACCTTTAGAATTGTTGCACTTGCATTATAATAACAAAAATCACAGTGTTGTCTTTGTCCCATTTCCAGAAGGTGCGTCCAGAACGCATTCGAAATTTTGGCTACTAGATTTTGCATCTTCCGCAGGCCAATCGACCTCCTCCCAGACCGCGCCACCGGAGTCATCCGCGCAGCTTGTGTACTGCACAACTACCTACAAGACGACAAGTTGCACATGCTAAATGCCAATGCTGATTGAAGTCGACCACTTCGGCAACATCGTTGATGGCCAGTGGCGCAAGGAGGTCTCTCAACAGACAAACGCGTTGCTCCACCTACCGAGGCTGAGATCGCGGCACGTCGACCAATCTGTCCGAAAATGCAACATAGTGGCCACCGCAGTGAGAGACCTGTACCGCAGGTGCTTGGTAAAGGAAGCTGCAGTGTCATGGCAAAGGAACCGCGCTGGACTGAAATCCTAAGTAGTGTTAGTGATATGGTGACAAATCACGAAGTTTTCAAGTTTTTGTGTGTGAGGATCGTCTGACCTATTTCCGGTGGAACAGGGAGCTAAGGCCACCATTACAACAATATTCTGCCGCTGCGAGTTCGCTACTTTTGAACGGGCGCTCTGGTGAGAGACGGCTTCCGTGTGAGGCCCACTAGGACTTTGAACAGAGAAAGTGAAACATTTGTATTGTACCAAGACCGGTGCTATTGGAGGGGGATGAAATTAGGGACTCTCCCTGTTCATGTACGCTATTAATGTGCTTAACTAGGGGTGGACGTAATTTATACTCTGCCGCCCATGGAGGAGTGACACAGTCCTCTGAGATCCTTGGTTGGATAAGTGGGACGAGTGTTTTCAGTGCACGTTCTGCAAGATCCTGAGCTGAGGCGCAGTCCTTAAAGGGAAGCCGGAACACTTCTTTAAAAAAAAAATGAGATAGAGCTTGATTCTAGCGTAGTTTTATCCCGTGGATATGAATATCGCGTTCGTTTTCCCCGAAGATGTAACTTAACGCGAGAAAACACGAAAAACACCCGACCCGTCGTGGCGTCATAAAAGGGCCTTTCGGCCGCAAAGCTCGTGTCACTCGAGGGCCGCGCATGCAATCCCTAGCTTGCCAGGTGTATTCCCCCGTACTGGCACAAGTGTTAACATCTTTTTCTGCCCTTCTTAAAAAAAAAAAAAAAAAAAAACAGCAAGAGTACGCGTGCATAGCTGTGGTGGACGCTGCTGGAAGGAAGATTCCGAGAACTCCTTTTATGGCGAAACTCTCCTGGAAGGAGGGCCTTCGGTGGTACTCTGAAAATGATTTTCTGCAACCTCCATGCCCTATATTATAAAAGAAATAATTTCGATATTCGAGATCCTGGAGGTGAAATGAAGACGACTTAAGTGTGTTTCCTCAAATACAAAACCGCTTCAGCTTCCTTTTGACTTGGTGTGTGAGAGTTATTTGAGTAGTCTCCGGAAGTATGTGCATTTAGGTGGTTCAGGTAAATCTGCAACGTGCATGAGGTAGTGCAGTGTTGAGAGGGAGTGTGTTTGTACACGCCGAAGAAGCGTAGCATCTGCCCTCTCTGCAGTGTGGGGTGGGCTGTAGGGGGTTATGTGGTTACGACGAAACTATAACAGAAGGCACGGCGAGTTTCCTTCTCGTCGTGCCTTGCGTTGTAGCTTCCGGGTCACGTAGGGGTCGATTTCGTCTGGCCATTGACAAGGTCGGATCGTCGGTGGCGTGCGTAGATGAGTGGGCGGCCTTGCAACACTGGCGCACGATGCAAATATTTGCCTTTTGGCGCCGGTGCACCCCATGACTCCAGCAACGTGTTATGTTCCTCTTTATTCATATTTGATGTCTGCCAAAAAGGTGAGCCTGTACTTGATTTTTTTTTTCTTTTGTAATTGCATCTTTTTTGTCTTTTGTTAGTTGTTATCTTTCAACATTTAAAGCCAGCAATAAAAAATTGATTTCTGAATCACCCCTGCATCATGTCATCTCTCTAGTTCATTTCCACCCCGGACCTGTTGCCTGCAAATCAGTCAATCTTTTTGTAGAAAATGGGTTGTGGTCTTTGCCCCTTTTACGGACAAACTGGCGGACACTTTTTGTGGCAGGTATAGCCCAAAGTAGATCGACAGAGTACTGGCTGATTCCCCACAGGGTAAGGTGCTATTTTACTGTTTTCGTTGGACCTACGCTTCCCAATCGGGTCTTTACAAAACACAGAATTCGTTTTATCGGCCGGCTTTCATGAAATGAACGACACGCTGGACGTGCAAAACACATTCTGTACTTCCTCAGTGTAGGTCAGCATGAACAAGCTAACGTAAATGTTAAGCTTTTTTTTTTTATCCAAAACAATCTTAGCGATTGCGAACATGACAAAAACACTGAAGATAAAGGAAACGACATAAATAAATAAAACCACAGGTTTTCAGATGCAAAAAATAAGCCAAAGCAATCGTGTTGGTGAAATAATCGCAAACTATGCACAAAACCAAATTGTCACAGGATTTCTATGACAAATGTCACGCGTGGCACGTGTGACATTTGCGTAGGGGACTCATTGAATAGTAGAAAGACCCTTTCATGAAATCTGTTTGGGGATCTGACACGAAGGTCTGTCCAGAAACCGAGAATCGCTGATCGGCACTTTGTAATTAAAGCCATTTTACACGCGTGTCGCTCGCGTAGCACGCGTCCAGCGCGTTTACATATCAATTAGTTATTCTCACTATACGTAAAAATGTGAAGCTCGATTTTTATCAAATGGCTTTAATAACAAGGTTCTGTTCAGCGTTTCTCAGTTTCTAGACAGACCTTCGCGTCATCTGCAAACAGATTTGAAGAAAGGATCTTTTTTCTATGCCACGAGTCCCTTACGCGAAGTGATCGAACAGAAGCGTCAATTGTTATCGCCTGCGATTTTACAAAGGAAGCAACCACAACTCTCTCGTGGTACGCAAACGCCAGTTCGTTTTAATGCCGTACTGAAGCTTACATCCCCCGGCGAAAAATATTCACATGGAAAAAGCACATCCGCCGCCCCACCCCCGCAGCGAATTTTGAAGACGACGACGTAGTTGACGCATTTTTCGTATTTTTGATTCCCACGTTGCTATGACCACCGTGACGTCTTTCTCGAGCCGCGTTTGATTGGCTGTCCGTCCCCTTCGCAAGAGCGGCCGTTCGCAAGGAAAGTTTGGCAAAATACGGAGTTGCGAATTAGTCGAATTCGCACCGCAACTGCGTTGTGCCGCAAGAACGGCGTCGCAATCGCGAAATCGCAGGCAAATTCGCACCATGTGAATCAGGCATTAGACGACGCCGGCTCGTAGACCAATTGTTGGCCCGGTGCTTGCGATAAGAAGTAATTCCAGGCCTCAAAAGACTTAAATTTGAAGGTTGGTAAGCAGGCTCGATAAAACAGTAGATACAAGGAGATGTTGATCATTGTTACCAGTAACCATCACCGACTTGTGAGGCCTAATTTACTTGGTCCAATCCTGCTTGCGATGTTTAGTATCAACGTCGACTACCTCAGCTACGGTTCACGTTTTCGCAGCCCGAGCGGCGTCGCGACTGAAAATTGCGAGCGAAATCGCATCAAGCGAATCAGGCTTTATACTGCGGCGTCCACGCGGACTGAATCGCCACATGTCACATTATTCACGCGAAGTTTTGCGGTGTAACGAGCCTCGGTAATTTCGCTGACGCCGCTCAAGTAGTCAGACATCGCCAGGAAGACGTAGAATCAACAATTCGAACGTGAAAAAGGACAGGGGGACTGACACCGACGCCGACAACACCGCGTTCTAATGGTTTGTTTATGGGCGACGGTGAGCTTCTTGCCCACACCCCCATCGCGCATGCGCGGCGCCGGTGGCGTCCGCCAGGGGCGCTCCGGTTTGTTTGTAAACATGAGTTGGTGTATATGTTCGGGATTTACGCCACCGTATGAAGTGTTTCTGTCCGGTTCTTTCTTGCAATTCCTATTTCTACTGTAACGGCTCATTCACACTGGAAGCGGATCCGCGTTCGCAAAGCGGTTGCGAACGCGGTTGTATAAGGATTCAGTACAATTGCACGCGCATTTGATGACATCAAATGCGCGTGCAATTGCACTGGATCTTCATAAAACCGCGTTCGCAACCGCTTCGCGAACGCAGATCCGCTTCCAGTGTGAATGGGGGGTCAAATTGTGTTAGCACCAGTAGTACCCCAAAGCGTATTTTGTAACGTGGTGTTGAGCTGAACTGACAGTGCTTCAAAACTGCGACACCGACAAAGTCGTGCTTTATAACAATATTAAGGTGGCGATGCAAGCGAGTTGGTTCATGACTTCGGAAATTGGAAAACAGCGCGCAAAAAGACGAAGACGACGAGAGAAAAGCAGAGGACAAGCGCTGTGCTCTTCTTTTTTTTTTATATAACAATAGGTGGAATAAAATATTTTCAACGCTGTCTACTTGACTACCGCCTGCTATGTGATCGCTTCATTCCCCCAAAATGTCCTGGGTATTTTTAAAACAAATCAGGTGTCTGATAGCGGCTGTTTCCAAGTTCCAAGCATCAACAATCATGATCAGAGTGGTCGTCTTAATGCTTCGATTTTTTCATCTTTGGTTTTCTGGATTATTTTTATTATACTTTATTAGCGGGTGAGTAGGCATGCCATTTTCTTTCACTGTCAGTAATGTGAGCTGGTCTCTTGGGAGTTCTAATTTCAAAACCAGTCTGAACGTTCACGACCGTAGCTGTGACCATTTCGAAAATCGCTTTCCGTAACTACGCAGCAAAAACATTAATCGAAAATATTTCAGCTGCACGCCAGCCCTAATTATTGTTAAATAACGTTTTCCAAGCTTTTGTTTGAGAGACTAGCTCTACCATCGAAGCTATCTATGTTGTCGTGTTGCCGGCCCGAAATTCGCTCAGCCAGCGATCAGGGCAACGCACGTTGTCCAACCCAAGTTGCTGCTGTTTTTGTTGCCGAAAGCTGTCATACCGAAGCAACATTTTAGTTTTCGTCCATGTTGTCGTGCTGTTGCCGCGATGTGAGAGGTTTGTCGGACAACACGGGGAGCGAGCAACAAGTTGTCCGACTGTTGGACAACGTGTTGTGTTGCGGTTGCCGTCGTGTTACCTCAGTGTGACAGGGCCTTTAAGAAAGCTGTTGGTGCTGTCGTCCACACTGTTACGACATGCCCGTCCGGACGGTTTGTTATATGTGATTTCACCGCTTGTAGTGTTGAGTGGCGGGTAATCTGTGTTTATGTTCCTAATAAGCCCGATGAGCGCAGAATGTTTTTGAAAATATTTATGGGTTTTGCCAGTGCGATCGACTTATTATATTTGTAGGAGACTTTAACTGTGTTTGCAAAAGTGAGGACCGCTCCAATGGAGGGTGCTAGAGAGACGCCAGTGTTTTGACTTTAAATAACCTTATTGGGCACTGCGAGTTGGAAGATATTGCGAGCTGCGTGCCCTCGTGTAGAGGGTCTGGTGTACACCCACTTCCAAGGTCACGCCAGGTTGGACCGATATACATTTCGTCGGATCTGGTTCCCCTATTTGGTCGTTACTCGGTCGATAACGTCTCCTTTAGCGACTACTGCCTCGTTAGTTTTCAATTAGGTGCCAAGAAAAATGTGCCACTTTTTTGTGGGAACAGTGGAAACTTAACGCGAAGCTGATTCGAGATAAGTCTTTTCGGAACTTAGTCAAGGAGAAATGGCAGGAAGCAGAACTAAAGGGAGGGTGTGTCATCGAGAAGTGGAAGATCTTCAAGCAGGATGGTAAAAATCAGCGGAATTGAGAAGGCGGGTTCATTGAAGTTCCAAGAAAAGAAAAACGAAGTTGTGTTGCGTGATAACCTGAACAAGCTTTTTCGGGAAGAATGCCGAACTCCCGGCCTTTTAATGGGTGATGTTAATAACCTAAAAGCCGAACTCGAGATCATCGGTCGGGAAAGATATCGAGCCCGTTCCGAGAGATACTGGGTTGGAGAGGCGCCAATAAAAAGGATGGTTGCCGCCAAAACGAAATACGCGCGCGGCAATGAAATAGTGGAAATCGAACACCATGGCGTTCTGTCTGACGAGAAAAAAGTTTAAAAAAAAAGGCTTTCGTCGAACACTACCCGATCTTTTCAGTCGCTATGCCTCAAAAAGGCTGTGCTTGAAAGCGAGTTCTTGTCTTTGCTGCCGACAATAGATAGTAATTTAAAAGGTTTTCTAGAAGAACCGATAAGCCTGTCGGAGATACCATTTGCGATAGAAGATTTGAAACCCGGGAAATCGCCAGGACCAGATGGGGTTGACCGGATTTTTTTATAAGACGAGGTTTAGCATGAGGTTGCAGTTGTTTTGTTATCTGTTTTTACCGAAGCGTATGACCAAAAATTCTTACCGCCATCGTTTCTGCGTACGTATACGGTGTTGATCCCTAAAGCGTGAAACACATGTACGACGAAACCGTCCGATCCGACGTCCGACCGCGCAATACGACGGTCGGAGGCGAGGGTTTTCAACGCTCTCCGATGCTACGAAAACCCTCGCCTCCGACCGTCGTATTGCGCGGTCGGACGTCGGATCGGACGGTTTCGTCGTACATGTGTTTCGCGCTTAAGTGTGACGATCCCGTTATACTTCGTAGTGTAAAATTTTATCGTCCTATAACGCTTACTAACATAAACTACAAGATACTAATGAAAGTCCTTATTAGACGATTGCAATGCGTGATCACGGATGTCGTGGGGCCCCACCAGACGTGTGGAATACGGGGTCGAAGTATTTTAACTAACATTCATGTCGCTCGTAGTATTTTAGAGTGCTGCGACTCAGAAATAAGGAAGGTTGCGATGTTCCAGTTAGACTTAGAAAAAACCTTCGACCGCGTGTCTATAATAATAATTGGGGTTGTGTGGATATTTATTCAGCGTGTAGTTGGTCAGCCACTTCAAAGTTGCGACGGGTCACTCGCCGTAGATGAGAAATTTAGCCGGTGCAGTACAACCGCTAGCTTTGGGTCTTTAACGTGCGCCACGCAGTAGGGATACACGACCGCACGCCGGCATGATGCTCATCCAGATCGAAACGGGCAAGGGTGGGGAATGAACTCAGGATCCTTGGGTTCTATAGCGCGAGCTTTCGCTCCACGTGCTCCGAGCGGGTGCGCTACCCCACTCGGCCACTGACCCCCCTTTTTTTTTTCTTTATTGCATGGAAGGACAAAACAATAAACATAGATCACTTATTCAAAGTTCACGAGCTTAGTTCAATGTCATTTGTTGAGTCCAAATTCTTTGATATCTATGAGACTACTAAGCAAAGGTAACCATTCCGGAACTAATTCTTGAAAGTCATACACACTTTTGATACGGGTTAAAAGGTGAATGAAATGTAAGCGTACAGTCTTTGGGTACAAATTCCCATTTCCAATGTCAAGACGTGATTTTCACATGCTGTATTACGCTACAAGCATCACAAGATCAAAAGGAAAAGCACCTTTGGATGACACAGGAAGAAAAAGAATCGCGTAAGTTGTAATATCAATACCTTTCTTTAGTGTACGCTGCAAAACGTTTCAAAAGAAAACCGCATCCCCGCAGTGAATAAACAGGTGTTCAACGGTTTCGGGCATTTTACGTAATGCGCAGTTTACTGACCACGGAACATATAGGCCCTTTTCCTGTAGATATTACCTTGGTAGGTAATACCGAACAGTGCAGTTTAAAAAAGAAAGTTTTTGGCGCCGGGGGATGCACATTTTTTGCACCCGGCGTAGTACATCTTGGTCAGAGCCATCGCCGAAAATAGTGCGATAAACTGGCGTGGGAAAGAGGACACATACAAGATCTCTTGTCAACTTCTTACGTGTTACAAAGGTCAGATAGTCTCTTGAAAACCTTGCTGACAAAAAGTGATAAGCATTGTCGGCGGTGTGTTCGAAAGCGCCGGAGAAGAAAAAGGGACGTCCGGCTCAGAGCTTTGACAAAAGGCATATATTCTCTTATATCACGCGGCTCCCGAGGCCACGCGGTAGCGTGAGCTGGCGCGCTCACCGGCACTGTGCCCGGCGCAGTGGAGCCTTGGTTGTTTGGTCTGGAACAACATTCACTCTGGTGTTTTCTAGAACCCGTGTGGTTGTGGTGGCAGCTGTCGGCTATGCTACAGAATCCCCCCCCCCCCCCCCCTAGTGTCGTGGAGCAACCCGTGTGGTTGTGGCCCACGTCACGGTCCTTTGGGGAGTCGGTGATTTGGCGGAGGCTTTTACTTGAGTGGGTGTGACGGCTGATGGATGGTGCACGAGCACAGGGTCCGTCAGAGAAGAGTCCAAGTAAGCGGGTTTCACTCGATCCAGTGATACAACGTCATGACGACCATTCATGTTGACCATACAAGTTTTGTCGGTGCGTGAAATTCCTTCGAATGGTCCGTCGTACGGGGGAATGAGAGGGGCGCGTACTGTATCCCGTCTCACGAATACGTGAGTGCACGTATCGAGATCTTCACTTATAAAAATCTGCCTTTGTGTTTGTTGTCTTGGTGAGACCGGCCGTAGAGAAGTGAAGAATTTTCTTATCTCTTCAAGGTATGAAGGCATGTCAGGCTGTGCGGATGGTGTGCACGTAAAGAGATCTCCTGGTAACCGAAGTGTAGTGCCGTAAACCAGTTCGCTGAGGTGCAAGTTAAGTCCGTCTTGAAGGTGCCGCGAATTCCAAGGAGAACGAGAGGAAGATGGTTGACTTAATGGTTTCGATCTTCTCTAGTCATGAGTGCCGTCTTGAGTTGGCGATGTAGGCGCTCAACCATACCATTTGCGGCAGGATGGTACGATGTCGTGTGTATGTGGCGCGCGCCCAAGATGTTGGTGAAGGCCTTGAAAAACGCGCATTCAAATTGTCGGCCACGGTCGGTCGTGATGATAGATGGACAACCGAACCGTGAGATCCAGGTGGTAATGAATGTGTGGGCAACGGTCTCTGCTGTGATGTCCGCGAGTGGAACAGCTTCAGGCCATCGCGTGAATCTGTCTACACATGTCAAGATGTAGCGAAATCCGTTGGATGATGGTAGCGGGCCCACGATGTCTATATGTAAATGATCGAATCTGGCATCCGGCGGTCGAAATGGGTGGAGCGGTGTCTTTGTGTGTCGAGACACCTTTGAGCGCTGGCATTTGCAGCAAGTCTTCGCCCATAGACGGATGTCTGCGTTGATCCGGGGCCACATGTATCTTGATGTAACTAGGCGTTGTGTGGCCCGAATTCCCGGATGACTAAGGTCATGCAGAGCGTGGCAAATGGCCTGACGAAATTTCGGAGGGATGTAGGGTCTGGGTGTGCCAGTCGACATGTCGCAAATAATCTCACAAGTGGCGAGTGGCAATGTAATGGACTGCAGCTTGAGAGATGTTGATGACGTGCGTAGCTTTTGCAGTTCGGCGTCTTCCTGTTGGGCCAAGGCCAATTCCGAAAAATTGACAACTGGAGACGGGGATACATTCCCAATGCGAGATAGAGCGTCTGCTGGCGTGTTGGCAATACCGGCGACATGGCGTAGATCTGTAGTATATTCTGCAATGTAAGCAAGGTGGCGAATTTCTCTTGCAGAATAAGAGTTGTGGTTTCCGGCGAATGAGTAGGTGAGAGGCTTGTGGTCAGTCATCACGTGAAACACTCGGCCTTCCAAGAAGTAGTGGAAGTGGCGAATTGTTGCGTAAACTGCAAATAGTTCGCGTCCGAACGTGCTATAGCGTGTCTCCGCCGGGGTGAGTTTCTGAGAGAAAAATGCCAGTGGGAGCCACTCATTGTTGTTTTGTTGTTGCAACACTGCTCCTACTGCAACCTCCGAAGCATCAACCATGATGCGCGTTGGAGCGTCATTTCGAGGGTGCACCAAAAGTGTGGCGTCAGCAAGGGCAATTTTTTACAGCTGTGAAAGCCTTTAGTGCGCTGTCTGACCATGGTATTTCCGTGGAGGATTTCTGTTGGCCACGTAGCAAGTCTGTCAGAGGTTTTATAGCTTGTGCGCAGTGTGATATAAATCTTCGATGAAAGTTTACGAGTCCAAGAAACTCTCGCAGCTTCCTCAAAGATTTTGGTTGGGGAAATCTCGGATCACTTGTACCTTGGACTGGAGAGGTTCGATGCCAGCAGGTGTGATGTGGTGTCCGAGAAATTCCAAAGCCGTTGCCCCAAAGGTACATTTTGCCACATTGATGGTCAGTCCGTATAGACGGAGTCGCTCGAAGGTAAGGCGTAGATGTTCGTTGTGCTCTTCGGGTGATGCGCTGGCAATCAAGAGGTCATCAACGCAGGCGAAGATGAAAGGAAGTCCATGAAGGACTTCGTGGATGAACCTCTGAAAGGTTTGCGCGGAGTTGCGCAGCCCGAAGGGCATACGGACATACTCAAAAAGGCCGAAGGGGGTGGTGATTGCCGTCTTCGGTATATCCGCAGGTTCTATTGGGATGTGGTGATACGCCTTCACCAAGTCTATCTTGCTGTAGATAGATGTGCCACCCAGGTGCTGTGTGAAGTCGTGGATATGAGGCAATGGGTACCGATCGGGCTGTGTTTGATTGTTCAGCGCTCGGTAGTCCCCACACGGCCTCCAGTCTCCCGGATCTTTCTTGGGGACCATGTGGAGGGGTGTGGCCCAGGAACTCTTTGATGGTCGGATGATGCCGAGCTCCTGCATGTGCTCGAACTCTAGTCGGGCTACGCGGAGGCGTTCGCCCGACAGACGACGAGGGCGAGCAAAAGTGGGTGGGCCAGACGTGACGATATGATATGTCACTCCGTGTGGTGGTAGCTCTGATATGTTAGACGTCTTCGTGATTTGTGGAAATTCTTTTAGGATATCGGCAAAACTGGAAGCAGGCAGGATGTTTCGAATGCCAAATGAAGTTAAGTTGGTGAAGGCTCCATTGACCGCAAGGCGAGTTCTGTTGTCAGTCAGTCGACGGTGGTGCACACTGACATCCAAATCAAAGTGGGAAAGGAAGTCAGAACCCAAGAGTGGGTAGGCCACTCTTGGGTGCCGCAAGCTATCAACGTTAGGAGTTATTTCTTAAGACTATTTATTGAAAGTACAAGAAAAAATGTTGCAAGACCCATTTTACTTTATGAGGCACCCAAATATTTTTTCTTGTTGCTGAACTGCATCCGAAAGATGTCCCTGAGAATAGAAGTACTGAAATTACTAAATGCGACTTATTAATGTGACGTTGCATAGAACTACACGTGTGTACAGAAGGAATAAAAAAAACAAAAAAACAAACATATTTTAGTTATTTTAGAGAGGCAGCCGAACGTTGGCAGTCTCTAAGTCTCACACGAGCGTCGTTCTCAAGTTATTGCCCAAGTTTCGACTCCCTCTGTACTTTGCTTAAAGGAGCTATAGAAATTATTTCTATATATCACTAAATACTACTCAGGATCACTCCCCAACGTTAATAACTGCTTGAACTTGGCTTTGCTATTTTTTGTAGGCAATGGCAGTCGCCGAAAATTCGAGAAATATGAGCATTGTTCATCCCCTCAACTTCGGAGCCAGAAGCGGCCATGTGGCTTGGTGCCAATCCTCTGCCGCCAACGTTACCGCGCTGGGGTTTTAAAGGAAGAAAACGCTCCAGGCATTGTTAGAGTTCGGCTGTTCTCATCACCGCAGTGGTTGGACACGAGCCACTACCCAAGTGTCCGCCGAGGCACTGATTGTTACGAGCGGATGTACCGTGCTCACGCAGTTCTCCTGTCCAATCCATGAGCCGCGCTCGACGGTCGTCAGGCGGGTGGTTTTGATCCTACAATTGCGACTTCAATCTTTGGGAAGGCAAGACTAAAAGAAATAGTCCCCTCTTATCCTCGCAATTTCACCGCGACAAAGAAGCTTCTGAATTAGTCGCGGCCTGTGCGAGTATACTTGGGCCAGAGGACCAGTACGCCTCGGAAAAGTCATGAACATTCCAACCCGATGTCGTTTTATGACCCATCTAAACTTCACGGGGTGCAAAATAAAGGAATGAAGGGTTGCGGTTAACAAGCGTCAAATAAAATTGTTGAATGAACACACACCAAAACGGAGGAGGCAATTCGTCAGGAATACTTTCAGCCTTTCCACTCTCGTGAAGAAACAAGACCAGCGAAGCTGTTTTATGGTGCAAATGAAGTAATGGCCGGCGGCAAGTCGGCAAGACACCAGAGTGGAAAGGCCGGAAAGGTTGCCGCCATCTATGCGCAACGGCGGCAACCAGACAACCGGCAGGCCGGTTGTCTGGTTGCCGTCTTCATTTATAGATGGCCGTAGCTCTCCAGAGTTTAGTGTCATCATTTGTTTGCTGACGGACACGACACTGGGGAAACTAGCCCTTAACAGCTCCGCTGTATAAAGAGGTGCGTGTGTGTGTGGAGGGGGGGGGGGGAGTTTTAAAAACATGCTGTGTTGTAAAGGTTCTTCTTTTCTGCATCTTTGGCGCAGACCAAAAAGCGTGACTCCGGAAACTATAGTTTGCTTGCAAAAACGCTCTTACCAAAAAGCACGTTTTTGTCGTGCCAGACGCTCGCGCCGTTCCTGGTGAAAAGCGTCTGACTCGCAACTAAAGAGTCGTGGGTTCGAATCCCGCCTGAAATTCTTAATTTTTTTTCTTTAAGGAAAAATAATTACTTTCAAAAGTGAAATCATTTGAGACATACGGCGACCTTTAATTCACATTACATGTCATGTTTTAATCACTCTCATTCCACGCGTGATGTCACGTTTCACGTGAGCATTGTGGGTTGCTTGAAATTCTTGCGTATCTAGCTCTGACGTCATGAACCTATCGACCAATCAGGATTTTCCAGTCACGCCACCGACATCGGCTTTTCTGCGACATGAGCTCCTTAACGCTATCGAGTTAAAATCATCAGTTAGCAAAGGTGATGCTCATTTGCAAATTAAATTGACCGGCATCTTGTCAAGAACAATCATTCCTCAACAGCCAGGCGATGCCAGCTTATTCTGCATAAGAAAATGTTCACTAGGGCAAGCGCTTTTTTGGGCCAGTTTCGATCTGAGTGCGAAGGTGCGTATAAATTAGAGTCAGGGATGGGCAGAATACATGCAAATATGCATCGAAATACAAATACAATATACTTCGTCAAAAATGTGTTTAATTACAGATCTAATTACATTTCCAAAAAAGCATTTAAGTACAAGATACAAATACAACCAAATGCATTTGATCTCCTCCAAATACTTTTCCAAATACATTCCCCAAAATTTGCGTTAGCGACTTCAGGGCACCTGCAACGGGTTTCTGGGTATCTCATTTTAATTTTGCATCGCACACTTGGGAGTTAGTGTGCGAGGCTCTAGTAACGTGATAGAAATATAATCACAAACAAAAATGTAATCAGCTTGGGCGTAACAGGTGAAAAAAGTACAGAGCTTCAAGCCGCTTTTTTTGTCGATTACATTTTGGTATAGACCAACAAAGGACCGAGACGACCAAGAGGCGCAGCACTAGGTAGAGAATTTTTTATTGTTGCAACTCGCACCAGTTACGAAAATTTGGACGACCCGCGCATTTAGAATGTTCCAGGCAAAATATATAAATGGAAATCAGGCTGGAAAGCATCACAGGTTGTCACAGGCACTTATTTAGCCAGTCTGCCTGTGAACGTATATTTCGTCACTATTCTCGCCCTGGACTAGCACCGTAATCAGAAAGTCACTAAACGCTTGTGCTTGATTGAGAGACACTGCATTCGGTGCAGAACGTAGTTTTCTTCCTGCTCTGGACAGTGACAATAAATTTGAGGGATGTATTTTCGCCCACAAAATTGTATTTAATTACAATTGCATTTGAAATACCCACGTTTTAGTATATAAATACACACGTCAAATACATTACCCAATTTGTAATTAAATACAAATGCAAAATACACAAACTATTTGAAATACATATTTCAAATACTTGTATTTGAAATACTGCCCATCCCTGATTAGAGTGAACAATTGCGATTATTTCTTGCTGCATGATTAGTGGCATGCATGCGGTGCTGAGTGTAAACAATGTTTGGTTAGAACAACAAGCATTTGGATTGCCGCTCGGTGCTTCTATAAAAAATAAACTGAAAGGAATTATCCTAAAAGTTTTATTACATTCCGAAAATTTCACTGCTTTTAGCTCAGTTGTGTCGTCATCATATACATATATAATGTGAAGTGTATTTCGTAAACCTTATTTCATAATTAGCATAAGCACCGAGGTGCTCATTTGATAATTTTATGTGACGTATTAAATCCTTAGTTCAAGGACACAATCACGATTTCATTTTTAACACTGCGACACAAAGTTGTACCGATCACGGGTATTTTAGGCGACCTACCACACTTCGCGACAACATTTTATACCGTGTAAATAGATAAGCTTTAACTTTAGAATTTTACTTAAACACGAAGAAAGCACAATAAAATACAGTATAGTATTTTATTGTATAGTACAGTATAGTCGTATGAACACGACGTTATGTATGTTAATGTAGACTTTTTTCTACTCTTGCGTCGAAATTAAATAACTGAATTTAATATTTTTGGCACCTAAAAGCAAAAGTAAATTGCACGGACGATCGAAGAAACTATATAGTTAATCGTTTCACGGCGTAAATAGTGTATATTACCAGAGGGTGATTTCAGATAAGATCGAACAGGGGGTGGCTGGTCGACCTTTTTAATTTGCTTCATAATTTTATATGTTGTTTCCCGATGTCTAAAATGAACAAAATCAGAATTATTTTCACCCAGAAAAAAAATTGTCGAACGCAAAAAATCGTACATCACGTAGAGGTGGAAAGTCGCATTTGCTTGCATAGCCGGAGGGGGCAACTTTGGTGATTAATAACTAAAGTTATACTTCTTAGGTGAGTTTCATAATATTTTAGTATAATCTGTATGTACTTAGCAATGCGAAAAAAAATATTGTTATTGTTTAGTATGTTTAAAAAAATTAATAAAAAACATCAATTTCGGCTCCTTGACCGTTTTCCCCCCAAATTTGCAGGCCTGTATCTTAGGAAATAATTGAGTCACAAACGTCATATTTTCATTTAATACGCTACTCTTAAATGGAAGTACATTCACTAAAATTCAAATTTATTTAGGTGCGGGTTGGGGAGATTTTGGCAAGCAAACACGAGACAAGCACCAAAATAAAAAAAATTTTAAGGGCGACTAAAAAAAAAAAACCCGTTCTCGATTTTTTTTAAACTCTGACCGGTCAGTCTACTCTATCTGGGGGTTAATATCCATTAAAAACATGTTGCATTATATTGATGGTGTAATAGATACAGCACCTCTACCGAGCCCCTTCTGCGAAGCTCGGCACGGTGTACCCCTGTGGTGCGACGCAGTTATTGCGACTTCTTACTTTGAGAGAAAAGTAATTTTTTTATTCATTCGAATATAGCCAGTAATAGTTTGTCACATCTTTGTCACGTTATAATAAATTGAACATTAATTATAATAAATTGCACATAATATACAACAGATTCCTGCCTTCATAGGTTTCAAAATGAACAGATTTTGGCGCAAACATTTTCTGACGGTGTGCACTTAGAGTTTCTTCCAAAGGGATCCGACAGTCCGTGCCACTTGCAAGTCGCAGGTCGAAGCTTCTGATGTTTTGCATAGCCACACATGCCACGACTGAATACCAGGAAAGGCGCGCACTCCCACCCACTCTTCATTTTTGCGCTGACGGAATTCAACAACCTCGTCTTTGTCCAAAAGTGTGAAATTGACTCCTTTTAGTTTTTGGGAAAGACTGTTCACCATGCATTTTGCAGACTGTATGGCCTTTCCTGGGAGCTGTCTCAAGTTGTGAAGCGTTGCTTGGTGTTTGACGAGTCCTCCAACCCCGTCACACGCGTTTTTTTCCGTGCCCAGTGGCTGAGAATAGCCATTGTGCTTTGGGAAAAACATTTTTTTTGGAATTCATGAAGTTGTAAGCGATTCTTGAAGTGACTGGCGGCACCGTCACTTACATAAGTAAAATGGGAGTACACAGCAAGGTTGTCATCGACCCACTCTCTCACTTTTTGTACAGCCAGACAGGCATGAGCGGAGTCATGGTGCAAGTCGTCACTGATGACGGCAAAACTGTATGTCGACTTTCTAGTAGTCACCACACACGTAAATATTGAGACCTGTTTTTTTTTCCAGTGGTACGCTTGAATCTCGTCAGGAAGGATAACAGTCCAGTTTTCAGCGAAGTCGAAGTGGAAGACAATGCTACCACGCTGCGCGCACTGCTTTGCTTCATAGATGGCTTTGCCTTGCGTCTGTCTGATATGGTTGTGAATGATCCACCTTGAGACAGACACACGAAGCTCCTCCAGAAAAGTGACCGGATCTAAAGTCTTTTTTACGAGCTCGCCTGACTCCCATGTTGCCAAAACTATCTCTTCATCCTCGGAAATGTTGAGTTTTTCGAGTGTGAGAGACTGGCCTTTGGGACAATGGTCAAATTTGCCTAAAAGGCACTGGCGCGATGGCGGGTTGCAAATGAATGCAGAGTTCAATTCCGCTGCGTCAAGTTGTGAGCCAGAAGCGTTTTGTAGAGAGGCGACACAGAGGTTGTAGTTTGCGCAGTACACACAAACGCACGCTTCTTGCTGGGGATTGCCTTTAACCCATCGGGGTCGCAGGGAGTAAAACTTCGTCAATCCGATGCCGGAGTCGGGATGGTCACTTTTATATACACGAAACGCTTCTCTGGTTGACCGTGTCATAAAACGTTTCGGCTTGAGCGTTTTCTGGCCATCGAGCACAACGGAAATGACGTCTTTCTGACTGGGACTCTGCCTAGAACACTCTAACTCGTCTTTCATGTAGTACTCAACCGCTGCAGATATGTTTTCAGGGCTCACCTTACACCTCGTATAGGGATCGGGCACATACCACACGCCGTGGTCCTCCCTCAGCTTCCGGGACCTATTAATGATGTAGATCGATGCCTCTGGGATGATTTTCTGGACTTCATTTCTTGTCAAGGTTGATGGCAGGAGGGTCAGCAATTGACAGCGTTCCCGGGGAGAGGCTGTGGTCGGAAAGGCGCAGCGAATGTTGTCCGCCCACTCGGTGCATGTGGAGCACTTTTGCTCCGACGACCCCGATGCCACGTTTTCATCGTACGCAAGACGCATCCTGGAGCGCAAATTCTCAGTCACAACCTGCTCCAACTCCGTCTGTTTCCTCTTTACATAGGCAGGCCTGTCTCGACTTCTTACTTCACTTGGTGGTCTTAGTGGTGACACAAACGTTGAACGTACGCTGCGGTTGAGGTCTTCAATGGCCTCCTCAGGAGGCATAAAGCTGTCACCGCCCAACTCTGAGCTTCGCAAAGATATTTGCTTGGTGAAATGCGTAAAGCAATTGTAGCACAGGTAGTCCAGCTTGCTCACTTCCATGGAGCTGCCAGACGGGAGAATTCGCTTCAAACAGTCCACACCGAGCTCTCTCACACTGCGAAAATTTCGCTGCATCGGGATCTTCTTTTTGTGCTTTGCAAGGTAATCTGCGCAAAACACTCGCTCCGAGCTGTGTTATTGCCATAACGAGCTCGTTATGAATAAAAAGTCAACACGAAGTAAAGGAACAAAATTGCGGGTTTAAACTGTGGCTGAGCTGGAGTAACGCAGGTTAGTGACAAGTTGAAACAGGGAGGCTCCTTCGTTCGAAGCACACAATTATACACAGAACTACACAAATTACTCCCGCAACGAAGCTCCAATCGTCGCAAAGAAAGAAAGAGAGAAAGTCTCCGGGCAAAGGAAATAGACAGCGGCGAAACTATTCAGGGTCGAATGCAGATATCTATGTTTTCTGCTGAAAGGCGTCCTTGAGTCACACCGTCACTCATATCGGTTCCCCAAAAGAAACGCCGCCTTTTCGCTATCTGCCCAAAACCCTGCTTCCCACTAATCCCTTTTACTTTGAGGGTTTGTCCAGAGCCTTTTATACTGGGAGAGTTCGGCGGTTCTTTGATCCAGCCGCCAGTCTGGCAGCACTGATCAAACAGTCTGGCAACTGTGCGCATCCGCCATGATGTGCCTTGCCGTCTAGCTTGATTGCACCTTTGCATTTAATTGCATTATAATTATAAAAGGCCTGGGCGCTGTCCTACGTCAGCAGCAAGACGACGGTCGCTACGCTGTCATTGCCTATGCTTCCCGAGTACTAACCGAGACTGAACGCCGTTACGCTCAGATCGAAAAGGAAGGCCTTGCTCTCGTCTGGGCCTGCGAGAAGTTTCACGACTACGTCTGCGGAACTAAGTTTTGCCTGGAAACGGACCATAAACCTCTTGTCTCGCTGTTTGGGTCGAAAGCGATTGACGACCTGACACCTCGACTGCAGAGGATGCGCATGCGCTTAATGCGGTACGCTTTTGAAATCATGTATATTCCAGGCAAAGACATCACCACCGCTGACGCTTTGTCAAGGTCTCCGCTGCAAGGGAAGATCGAAGACAACGAGCTGGAAAAAGAGATCGAAGGCTACATAAACCAGCTGTTTTCAACGCTGCCAGTTGCTCCCCCTTCGTTGCAAGAGCTAAAAAGGGAACAAGAAGATGAGTCCTGCCTCCAACTCCGCTCTTTCACACAAAAAGGCTGGCCAAGTCATCGTGATCTGCAGCCTTGCCTGAAGGAGTTCTGGCCGCATAAAGACCATGTCACCGAAGTCGAAGACGTCCTTATGCATGGCATCAGAATCATCATCCCGAAAAAGCTCCAGGAAGCAACTCTTCGCATTCTGCACGAAGGCCAATTTGGCATAGATAAATGCCGCGCGAGGGCAAGAAACGCAGTCTGGTGGCCAACAATCGACGCTGACATTGAGAATTTGGTGAAGTCATGTCGGACTTGCCTCCAACAGAAAGGAAACAGGAAAATGCCACTGAAGCCCACGGAGTTTCCGGAAAGACCATGGCAAAAGGTCGGCATGGACCTTTTCTTTCTTGGAGGGTCGTGGTGGCTGATTGTCACAGATTACTACTCGAAATTTCCCGAGTTAGTGAAGCTCACTAGCTTGACTGGCAACGCTGTCGTCACACACTGCAAGTCCATCTTTGCAAGACACGGCATACCGGAGGTAGTCATCTGTGACAACGGACCACAGCTTTCCAAAGGACCCGATTCATCGTTCGCATTGTTTGCGAAAGAATATGGGTTTAGACACACAACTTCAAGTCCCCACTATCCAAAGTAACGGTCTAGCAGAAGCTGCTGTAAAAATAATCAAAGGATCCCTGAAAAAGTAGGGAGACCCGTACCAGACCCTTCTTACCTACAGGGCGAGCCTCCTCAAGAACGGTTACTCACCTGCGGAGTTACTAATGGGTAGAAGAATCAGAACAACTCTTCCAACTTCTTCAAACAGCCTGCTTCCTCGTCTCCCAGACAAAGAGAAACTAAGGGCGTACGAAGAAAGCAGGAAGAAGCAGAAACTCTGGTTTGATTCCCGCCATGGGGTGCGAAATCTTCCTGACTTGAACGTCGACACGGACGTCTGGGTAGTGGACCTTGAGAAGTTCGGCATTGTCCACAGGTCAGCTGAGGAGCCGAGATCATACTGGGTGGACACTGGCGATACGTCCGTTCGCCGCAACAGGACACACTTAGTCCCGATGCCTGAAGCGACCGCCGAAACCACCCATCGTCGAAAAAGTACACCGAATGTACCTCTGTTCGTCCTGCATGTACCGACACGAGCCACACACACACGACAAGTGGAAGATGTGTTATTCGACCAAAACGTTACGCCACCTGACTTCCTTGTTAGAAAAGGGAAGATGTGAGACACAGACTCTTATATAGCGCTGTAGTCTCGTTGTATATATGTACAGCTTGTAAAGGAAAATGAATTAAAGAGCACGCGCCTCGCGCATCGCGCTGCGCTGGACATTCTATCAAACAATAAACAGAAGCAAACTAAACAGATCATCGTAGATAATACGGTAGCCACGGAATGTAAAGATATTGCAAACAGGTTTAATGTATTCTTTCAATCGGTTTTTACGAAGGAAGACGAACAAAGCAAGGACCCAATTTCTACCAGCGCGATGCCACCGCAGATGACTGAGCTAATAATAACGCAGGGTGGAATTTTTGATAGATTATTGCATCTTGATCCCGAAAAGGACTCAACGAACAAATAACATCCCTGAAGAACTTTTCAGATGATAGGGTGAATGGTTGTCACTCTACCTAGGAACAATTTTTAGGAAGTCTCTAGAAACAAGTAGTCTTCCTTCTGATTGATTAAGGGCTAAAGTGTTGCCGATATTTAAAAGGGGCAAGCTGCAAAGGGAAGGAGCATATAGTTGAAAAACATAAAATTAAATTCCTGGACAGCAACATTTTCCTTTATTCAAAACAACATGGTTTAGGGCAGGTTTGTCAACAACAAACCAACTTGTAGAAACTTTTCACAATCTTGCGTTTGCAATGAATTCGAGGCAACAAATTGATGTCGTAAGCATAGATTTTTCAAAAGCATTTGATCGCGTCCCGCATAAAAACTTACTAGAAAAACTTAAGATGTTTGCATTAAACGAAATTATTATACGTTGGATTGAGGCTTGATTGAGGCTTATTTAAGGCATAGATCGCAGACCGTTGCAGTTCGATGAGCTCTTTCAGACTGATTATCGGTAACTTCAGGGTTACCACAAGGATCAGTATTGGGACCATTCTTGTTTCTTTTATATATTAATGATATCCTCAGTGGTAATTAAACCGCCAGTACAAATAAATTTGTTTGCGGATGATTGTTTGGTTTATTTGCCAATTAACACATCCGAAAACCAGACAACAATGAATGACATTGGACTATATTGAGCAAAGGTGCTTCCAATGGCAAACGGAAATTAACTTTAAAACGTCATCATATACCCACGTCCCTAATAAAAAGAAGGTATCGCTATTTCAGTATCACATTGGGAATGTAGAACTCTCAAGAACAGAAACTTTCAAGTACCTAGGGGAACAAATAAGTCCAAACTTAAAATGGCAGCCACATATTGTAATTATCTGCACAGCAGCGTAGAGGGAATTATGCATGCTTATGCATAAACTTAAAAAAAAAAAAGCAATAAGGAAATAAGACTTACAGCATACAACACTCTAATACGACCTACTCTAGAATACGCTTCGGTCGTATGGTACCCCGCAACCAAAACCGTCATAAACAGGCTCGAGAGAATACAGAAGAAGGCAGCACGTTTTATAACTTCAAATTAAAGATTAACGTCCTCTGTCACAGAAATGTTGAATGTTTGTGGACTTGAATCCCTAGCGGTTAGGAGCAAAATTGCACGGTTAAAGCTTTTGTTTCTGATTTATCATGACCAAGTAAAGATCATAGATCAACCGCGACATTTATCTTAGGAACATCACCAACGAATTAGCTAGACTAAATCATTATAAAGCATTGCAGTCATATATGGCCAGAATTGATGGTTTCAAGTATTAATTTTTTTAAATAGGATTAACGATTGGAATAAGGTTCCTGGGCATATTGTAAATCACAGCGATATTTCAATGTTTGAGGATGCTGTTAGCATGGGCGTACCAACCGGGGGGGGCAAAAGGGGCACTTGCCCCCCCAGTTCTCAGAGTGGGGGGGCAAGGCATGCGTTTTGCCCCCCCCCCCCCCCCCCCCCCCCTCTGAAACGGCCGCCACTGGGCAGAGCACACACAGGCCGGCGGCGCCCAAGGAATACCAAGGGCACTGCCCCCCGACCCGCGCGGGCATATTTTTAACGCGCAGGCGATACAAACCCTAGCAACGGTGCTCACGCACGCCGGATTGGCTGGTTCGTAAAGCCTTGCTCCACGAACAAGGCTACACGGTAACCCTACGGAATCCATCCGCGAGACATGGGCCGGACGGGCCGTCCAGACCAGGACGTAGGCCCTTACACAAAATAAAGTTTTGCTTCCTTGCTTGGAGATAGGCGCTGCCGCCGTCAACATAGGCAGCGGATGCAATGCGAGTTTCCGAAGAGGTAGCGTAACTTAGTGGTGAGATGTCTGCCTCATACGTGTCAGACCCGGGTTCTATTTATGGTGTGGGCCGGCTTACTTCTTTTTATTTTTTTTCTCGAACATTTTGTTTTGTCGAGGCATTTGGCGATATTTACATTTCTTTTTTACCATTAACACTAAAAAAACGAATGTTGTTGACGAAACATCGCTAAACTAAATCGTATCGACTCTATTTACGGAAGTGCATGGGGGGCAGCGGGGCTTGGGTTGCCGACCGGACGCCGCAAAGCGGCGTGTACGGGGGGTGGGGGGGCTAGGTGGGTTAATAGATTTGTAATTAGCAGCCGCACACCGTCACCGCGAAGCGGCGTGAACGCAGGCGCGGGGGTGGGTTAACGCGCTTCGAGTGATACACGAGCAGCCCATCCGGCGTGAGCGTCGTTGTTAGGGGTTCTATCGCCTGCACCGTAAAAGGAGCAGTGTGTAGTGAGCAGTCTGTAGTGGGCAAGAATTCCTACATTGGAGAGAAGCGGGGACAAGCCCTTTCTTCAAATGCGTCAAGTCTCCTTGAGCTTCGGAATACAAAGAAACGCCACTATTCGGAGCTAATCCCACAGTTACTCGACCTCTCTTGCGTCGTGTCTGTTCGCCCCCCCCCCCCCCCCCCGCCTCGTAGCAGTGTTGTTGCAGTGGGGGGGCTCGTTAAAATTTTGGGGTTTTTTGGACTATCTAAATCACTTTCTTCCTTCCCATCCCCCCCTTTTCTACTCCGCATGCTTCCCCCTCTGCAAATATCAGCTGACCTTCCGACCTCTGTTCTCTGTTGATAGGCAAAACAACCACTAAAATTAGAAAGTAATTTGTAATTTGAGTGGAAGTCACTCGGAAAAGTAGTTAAAGTAAACTACTGATTACTAGAATAGAAATGTAATTAAAAGTTACTAAACTACCCAGAAAAGTAGTTAAACTACAGTAACTTGAGTAAAGTAGTTGAACTACGTACAAGTCTGGCCTGGCAAGCGCTCTGCGTAAGTGTTTTCACTGATCTGCCTAGCCCCGCACACCATCACATGGGCCAAGAAAGGTGTAGTTTTACTGCAGAGGAGAAATCAGCAGGGTCCAAGATGGTGACAATGGAGGATGGGGGACTGTTCCAGTGGCTGATGGCTTGAGAAAGGAATGACCAATTGAAAGCGTTCGTAGAGCCAGAAGTGTGTTTGATGGTGCAGACGTTGTTGAGGCGAGAAGATGTTCGGTCGAGGGGTAATAACAAAGTGGTTTTGAGGTCGGGAATGTGGTAGTAGATTTTGTGAATAAGGCACAGCTGAGAGACTTTCCTGCGATGCTGCAAAGAGGACATGGTTAGTTCAGTTTTTAGCGCCGAGACACTGAAAGAAAAGTCATAAGTGGATAAAATGAAGCGAGCAGCTCTGTTCTGAACTGCCTCTACAGCGTATTGATGAGGTACAGTCGATGGGTATTCCAGATGGTTGAAGCATATTCTATTTTTGGTCTGACGTACGTGTTAAAGGTTAGCTTAGGGACAAAGGGTGGAGCGATTTTTTAAGTTACGTCTGCTTAGTCCAAGAGTTCCAGATGAATCGGCGGTAATGACTTCAATGTGGTTATTCCAGGGAAGGTCAGATGTTAGTCTTACACCAAGGTATTTATACACAGTAGCGGTCTCAATCAGATCGGAGTCCAAGAAGTAATTAAATGACAGTGTTTTTTTTCTTGGTGAAGTGGATTAGTTTGCGTTTATACTTGTTTGGTGACATAATCCACTCTTTGCACCAATTGTTAATTTTATCTAGATCTTCCTGAAGCTGGTTATTATTTTGCACACAAGTTACTTTGTTATGGATGACGCAGTCGTCGGCGAAAAAGCGTTTTTTTGAAGAAATCCCAATGGGAATGTCATTAATAAATATTAAAAAGAGTAAGTGCCCAAGTACGAACCCCAGGGGAACACCAGGAGATACATTTATTAAGGAAGATTCATGATCATCATGGACGTGACCTGTACACGGGAAAAAAGAAAGTCACGAATCCATGCAAACGGTTATTGGTCGAGGCAAAAAGATGATAGCTTAGAAAGTAGGCGTTGATGGAGGACACGGCCGAACGCTTTGAAAAAAAAAAAAAAAAAAAAACTGCGTCAGTTTGGACGTGACATTCAAGGTTAGTGTGCAAGTCATGGATGAAGTCGCAGAGTTGCGTTTCGCAGGAAAGTACCTTTTGAAAACCGTGCTGCTGTTTAAAGAAAAGAAATGGGATGATAGGTGCCTCATGATATTGGAGTAGAGGATATGCTCAAGTAGTTTGCAAGAAATTGAAGTCAATGAATTAGGGCTATAATTAGATGCGGAAGAGCGGCTGCCCTGTTTAAAGACTGAGAATTACCCTTCCCACCTTTTGGTCAGATGGAAGGCAGCTTTGAGATGAGGACTGAATGAAGATGAGTTTCAAATACTCACTAGAAATAACACGGGTGTTTCTTTTAAATTTTAGGGTTGATGTTATCGGTTCCAGCGGACGAAGTAAGTTTTAGTTTATCAATCAATGTTTTAATACCAGCGGAGTTAACGTTAATAGGATGCATGCGCTCGTAAAGCTCTTCAGGGAGAGTGGGGACGAAGTCCAAGCACTCGTTAGTAAACACTGATGAAAAGTATTCGTTAAACACAGAACTATCATGCTCGACGTTGCACATCCGACATTCCTAACTCTCCCCATCTTCCTAAACGTCCGTGTGTGTCCTAACACCAGAAACCGGAATTTTAAAGGTTAAAAACGGCACGTTGCGAATATGGAACGCGCACTTTCATGCAAAGCTGACGTCAAGTGACTCAAATCGAAAAACATGCATATTTACAGTATTGTTATCTCTTCTGGTGAAGGCTAAGCAACCGTTGCATCCGTTTTCGCGCACGAAACGGTGACTCCCAGAGAAAGTAAGAACGCAGTGATTGTCTTTATTTTAACAATGTAAACACACTTGCAGGCGTGCGCTGATGAAGCCTCAAAATCAAAACTCTCGTAGTGTGATTCGTGACTGCTCCGGCTACTACCCAACCTCGTTGTCACGCCACTTTCTGCAAGCAAACACTAAAATTGCCAGTAAACACACAAAAGCGACATCGATACAATTATCTTGTAGAATATCACCTTATTTAATCATAACTGTTTCAATAGGCACTACAAGTTGTATTTATTTTAAGAAGAAGAAGCAAAATTTTTTTCGTGAGAAAAAACAAAATATCAATGTTAAGTCTGGTAACGTTGTAATTTTGCCGAATCATTGCCACATCTTTAGAAAACTTCGACAAAAGTTGCGCCGAATTTTCCGATTAAGGGGGGGGGGGGGGGGGGGAAGAGGGTCGGGTTTGCCCCCCCACTCAAAAACAAGTTGGTACGCCACTGGCTGTTAGACTTCTTTACTGCGTTTAAAATGCAAGCCTATCGCCTCGGTGTTATTTCCTCTCGTTTTACTGCCTTTAAAGTTAAATATGTATATATCGCGTGATTCTTTCAATGCTGTATTGCAGTTTCACGGTTCGCTAAAATATGACAAATTTCATGTACGGTTTCAGGGAACGGACCAGCTGCACCGCTCATGATTTCGAAACCGTGGGCTCAAAAACGACTCGCCAAAGCTCCATAAAGAATGAGCCACCCTACCACAAATCACGGTACGGCAGCTCAAGGGCAGGGCGGAAGGGAAGGGGTATATTAGTTCGAATGTACAGAGCGCGACACTGTTAGCGCGAACAAGCGATCGCCGGTTTTTGCTGTTTTTCTCTTTGAAACCAAGGGATGTCATCCAAGTTATTATTGCTACGGAAAGAGCTAATTTAGTTCTATATTGCAAGCGATAATATTTCGCGCTCGTTTAGACTATTTAAATGCCAAATGCGAAAATGCGCCGATGTCGCGTTCGCGCTAACAGTGTCGCGATGTGTACATGGCACGCGCTTTCGATTATTGTTGATTATTGTGGTCAGCGGCGTAGACTTTCCATTTTCCCGGGGAAGGGGGGGGGGGGGGGGGGCTTTTCCTCGCAAGCGGAAAAGCACCCCCCTTCCCCTTTCCGGAAGCGCGCTGGGATTCTATTTCCCATGTATTTTGACAATAAAGGCAACGTGTGCATTATTTTGTTTACATATGCCACAACTAGAACCCCGTTACATGGCGTGTAAACAGCGGGGGGGGGGGGGGGGGGGGGGGCAGAGCTCTCTCTTAATCTCATCAGGGGGGGCACGAGCCCCGATGCCCCCCCCCCCCCCCATAGTCTACGCCTATTATTGTGGTGAGCATATTGTTATTGTTAAAGTGATTATCACTTTTTTTTTCTGTTTACGTGCATCTAATCCCCTTTTTCTTTTCATTTGTGCTATGGGCGCGTCTTGTATCAAATTTGGTAAATACGGTATTGTTCAAAGTTTTCATTGGAGGTATGAACTGTATAGTTTTTCTATATGTTGTTCCCCTCTGCCACGGCCCACGGGCCAGCAGCATGTATAAATAAATAAATAAATTCCGGCCGCAGGAGTCGTCACCGCAACACAGCCAGCACCGTTCGTGACTCGGGTAAAAAAAAAAAAAAAAATATATATATATATATATATATATATATATATATATATATATATATATAGCAGTCAGTTAATCGACTGACTTCCCCGATCCAGCCGAGCAATAGGCTTAGTACAGCGAGAGGCGATTTGCCATCCTGTTAGTCTGCTTTATTTGAGAAGTTGAACCAAATCACTTCGAGGACAATGGTAAGCGATCGTGAATGCTCTAAACTCCGCATACTAGTAACCTTTTGCGATCTGCGGGTAGACTAGCTGCTGTGGCGACCGCGAGCAAACGAAATGATTTGGTTGACGGCACACAACATGAACGACCGTTCAAGTTCAAGAGGGCGGAGACACACCACATACCTTTACGGTCGTCCGGCAAATGTTACGTCGGCCGTCTTGTTTACATCAGTCGTACGCGGGAAACACGAGACGCCAAGGATTTACACGTTGCAGAATGGTTCACATGTTTCCTAGAAGATGGCGCCACCGGTCAAACACAATCATCATCATCGTTTGCACGCTTTCTCCAGTTTCACGATTCGCTAAAATATGGCAACTTTCACGTACGGTTTCACAGAACGGACCAGCTGCACCGTTCGTGATTTCGAGACCGTGGGCTCGAAAAACGACTCGCCAAAACTCCCTACAGAATTAGCCACCGTACCGTAAGTCACGGTACGGTATCTCAAGGGCAGGGCGGAAGGAAAGGGGTATAATCGGGAGGGCATATAAGGTCACTGTACCGTGAGGGAGGACTTTCCGGAACAAAGCAAAATTTTCACGGAGTGGCAGGGCCGGATGAACCCCTCGCCTATTCATTTTCGTTATTTTTTTTTTTTTTTTTTCAATGAACGTAGGCATTTTTTTTATTTTAAACAGGCAATTTGCATTGAAATAAGACGAAAACATTTTCTAATTTTCCAGGTGTTATATCTCGCTCTACATCATAGACTTGTATTTCAAAACGTATCCGGATAACATTGGGTGTTTGTTTGTGACGTGCAGACGCTAAAGTTGATGAAATGCTTACAGGACTCATGTCGTTTTCATCACCGCTGTCATTAAATATCAAACTATCGTCGAATTCTTAAAAAGTCAGAAAGGCCGAAGGACTTTTCGTAACATATGCCTGGGCATTAATCCCATTCAAAAAGAAAGTTTCGTATCTCTTTGTCGGCTAAAGCAGACCTCCGCGACAAATCCATGTTGTTTAAGCGTAAACGCTCACAACCGACTGCTTTGTTTTTATGTTAAATGGAGCTTTTTTTTCTCTCCCTCTTTGTCCAACAGCAAAACAAACGAGTAAATTGCCCAAGGTAAATGGAGCAACGGGGATGGTTTTTCATCTGCCAGAGACCGCGCTAAATAGGCGCGACGCTGGGCGCCGCGGGCTGCCGACCAAAAACTGTTTTCGCCTTCAGCGGCACGCCTGACGGCGCCGCCAAGCCAACAGGTCCTTGCGCGGTACACAGCTCGTCGCCGCAGAGGAGAGGAGTCAATGGGAGGTGTCGTAGATAGTGAAGTTGCGATGCCATGGCAACGCGCAAGCCGGTTCTCCGCGCGTCTTTCACGTTCCGAAGGAACGTAGCGTTGTTTCGTTTCGTCTGCTATTCCTATTTCCCCCAATGCCATTCCCAACGGAGCGGTTCTTCGAAACTGTGCGACTGCTTCCCTTTTTATATGACTAGACGTAGCCAGACTACCTGATAGGGGCGCTAAGAACAACCACTGGGAAATTACAGGAGAGGAATTCGGAATTACAAGCGAGTTTCTCCGTGGCACTTATTGCATGCCGTCTGTGTTGTGACAGATGTCTTGTTGATTTGGTGACACCCTCGAAAGCAGCCTTCATCTCTGGCGCGCCGCCGGGGCAGCAAAGCGCTAACCTTCCCTTCAGTGTTTCGGTAGAACCAACTCGGCCAGACACGAAAACCTGCGCCTCCTTCCCTTCAGAGCGCGGCGACGAAGCAAGATCAACGAGCAGGCTAAGATAATCACATTCACGCTGATCACCAGGTCATCATGGACTCCTACCATGCAGGCAGCGAGTGCGGTTTCGATGCTGATATATGCGAAAGATGAGAGCCGAAAACCCATTTCTTCTATGGACGTTTTCTGTTTCCTGTCATTCTCAGTCACGTATCTGGTATGCGGGACGAAAAAATAACAAAACATTTCATTATTTTTATAATGCAATTAAATGCAAAGGGGCAAGCGAGCTGGACAATGATGAAAATAATCCCTGGAGAAGGGGAACAAGAGGGACAAGGGACAACTTCTGAGATAAGGTGCTTGTTTCCGGGAGGGTTAAATTGCAAGCTTCACCCTTGTTGGTGTTAGACTGGTGGCAGCTGATAAAACCCGTTTGCTCTACTGACGTCTAACCCCTGGTTAGCTCAGTTGGTAGAGCGCTCCACTTGTAATGGAGAGGTCCCGGGTTCGATACCCGGACCAGGCGGATTTTTTCGGTCGCTCACCAGTCACCTAGCTGTGTATGGAGATTTATGTTTGTCCCTTGTCCCTCTTGTTCCCCTTCTCCAGGGATTATTTTCATCATTATTGTCCAGCTCGCTTGCCCCTTTGCATTTAATTGCATTATAATTATAACATTAAATTGCAAGCTTCACCCTTGTTGGTGTTAGACTGGTGGCAGCTGATAAAACCCGTTTGCTCTACTGACGTCTAACCCCTGGTTAGCTCAGTTGGTAGAGCGCTCCACTTGTAATGGAGAGGTCCCGGGTTCGATACCCGGACCAGGCGGATTTTTTCGGTCGCTCACCAGTCACCTAGCTGTGTATGGAGATTTATGTTTGTCCCTTGTCCCTCTTGTTCCCCTTCTCCAGGGATTATTTTCATCATTATTGTCCAGCTCGCTTGCCCCTTTGCATTTAATTGCATTATAATTATAACATTAAATTGCAAGCTTCACCCTTGTTGGTGTTAGACTGGTGGCAGCTGATAAAACCCGTTTGCTCTACTGACGTCTAACCCCTGGTTAGCTCAGTTGGTAGAGCGCTCCACTTGTAATGGAGAGGTCCCGGGTTCGATACCCGGACCAGGCGGATTTTTTCGGTCGCTCACCAGTCACCTAGCTGTGTATGGAGATTTATGTTTGTCCCTTGTCCCTCTTGTTCCCCTTCTCCAGGGATTATTTTCATCAAACATTTCAACCTGCAATAGGCGACAAAGTACAGGCGAGGCAAAACAAGAATGTGTGACAATCACGCATTTTTCGTAAACACCTTCCCAGGCACGTAGCCAGGATTTCGTTTCGGCGGGGGCCCGCCCGTGACAAAATGCTGTATGAGGGGGAGGGGGGAGGGAGGTGGTCCAGCAAAATGAGATTTCGGTGGGGGGGGGGGGGGGGACGGACCTATGGGCTCCCCCCCCCCTCCCCCCCTTCCTGGCTACGTGCCTGCACCTTCCAGCGGTGTGGAGATCAAAACGATGTTTTACCGCATACCAGAAGTGACGACATTCAAGATGGCTGCGCCCTTGTGAAAAAGGTGTATAGATCAATATGAAGTTAAGCGACCTTATGACCGAAAGCACGTTGTTGTGGGCTTTGCAACTTCAGTTTAAACGAACGCAGAAGAGCAAGGAAAGTCATTCTGAATCTGTTCGTTCCAAGTTTTGTCTAATCAAATGCCAGAATGATCCACACGACTGCAGAGACATCGGGAGCGTACCTTATGTTTTATTGTAAATCTATAAATGAGCGCCAGCGTTTGCTTGGCTTTATGCATATCTTGTCACAGACACACAAAAAAAAAAAGAAACAAAAAAGAAAACACTGCAGGGTTGATTGATAACGATCCACACAATGAAACTTTGAGCAGTTTGTAAATGTCCTTATTGCTTGCAGAAATCGGGGAGCGGCATAGATCCTCGCTTGATGATGTTACTCAGAATGCTATAGGCCTCGTCCACTGTGAATATTTTCCACGCTGCTGGACCCTCGACAAATTCTGCTGGAGTCAAGCTCAGAAGCTTGATCTCCGACAATAAGGCTTTCATAGACCTCTCCAGCAGTTTGTCAGAGGGCGTGTCAGCTACCGCCGAGCACTTGACAACTGCCCACGCATAAATGCTCCGAAGGACCTCGTACTCGGAGACCCTCTTCTCTCTCCTCAAGACCTCTAAGATGGTTACTTCCGATGCAGATATGAAGGTCTTCGAGTCAAGAACTTCACCAGCCTTTGTTTTCAGGGTTTCGTTGATGGCGCCGTCATACTCGGACATGGGTTCGTCGCTAATCGCGAGGACGTCCAGAACGCAGCAGAGCGTGTCAGGTTTGATGCTCTTTCTGACAAACTCTGTGCACAGGCCGACAAGGTTGAGATCCAGGTATTTCTGCGCCGCTCTTTTGGTGAGAAGTGCCGTCTCGACGTCAGCGAATTTGGCCTCGTGGCTGTACAGATAGCTGCAATGGCAGAATGTTTAATGTCAGAATTAGTCACTGCTGGAGGTATATCTTCTCTTGCTCTTATTTCACCTCAAAAGAAAGCTTCCCAGAGTAGAATTGAAGATACGCATAGTAGCAGCATCAATGACTCTGGGAGAATACTGCTTTCTGGACAAGCTTCACGGTGTGGAGGAGCATCCTGAAAGCGCAATCGCACGTCCATCTACATTGGAGTTCACCAAGACCACTGAACGCGCCATGTAACAAGGACTATAAAGAAGACAAACAGCGCACTGTATCTTCTGTCGACTTTTTTTTCTCTGTCGCTTTTAGTGATGCGATGTACCCACAAACCATTTCTTCCGTCCCGGTGTAGTGTCCAGAGTATCTACATAAGCGGGTAGACAACCCAACCTTCGAAGATGGCATGAATCAAAATAAACAGTTGTTGCATTTGGCATGTCATAATCTGAAAGTAACGGCCTATACAACACCAGTACATTGGTGACGAGGATGGGATTTTTCGAGCAGTAAAATGGGGAAGTGGGGCAGTAAAAGCTTCTCTATTATATTACCGCTCCACTTCGTGGGATGACTACGAGCTTTCAGCGACTACTTCCAGGAGTTTGTTGATTTTAAGGTATCGACGTTTATCGAAGCAACATTTGTTTGCAACTTTTGTCGAGGGACAAATTAGTATTACTAATTGCAATGCCACAAACGCCAAATCCAGCTGAAGAAATAGTTATTAATACAAGCGCGATTTATTTTATTTATTTTTTTATTTGGAATATGTTTACACCCGGATAATACTTATTTATTTATTTTTAGAGGGAAACACTGCGCAATTAAACTCCGAATTTCCGAACACACAGAACCCTAAACATAAATACCTAACAGTCTATTAATTTATTTTTATTTTTTTTATGCCGGGGGTTTGGGGGGGGGGGGGGGGGTTAATATTTTGTCGAATGGTGCGTACATAGCAGCGTTTTTACCTGAGGAATGCTCGAAAACCGTCCGGATGCAGGTCGGGAATGATAACATCTCCTTCCTCGGGAATGCTGCCGTAGAACATGGCCTCGAAGACGTCGTTCCTCATGGCCAAGATTAGCTTGTGAGCCTTGAAGCGGGTGCCCGGAGGGTCGCCGACAAGGAACTCCACGTCTGTCTGTAGACCGTCTAGCAGGTACTTTAGGTCCTTTCTTGTAGGACCCTGGGGCTGGAAGTTTCGAGCAACATCGGTTAATGCCCACTTAAAAAGCAGCTCAGAAGAAACGAGCGAAGACTTGCGACGTTAGCAGCCATGGCGATCCTGGGCAACCTTCTTTACGCCTGCATCGAGAAAATAAATATATAATCCACGCGTCCGGACCAGCGTACTTTTGGACCCTAACGAAATGCAAACGGTGGAGTACGTGCTTACGATACATGCTGTACGTTACGATTTCATACAAGTACGCAATAGTGATGAGGTTTGTGCATTTTTATGAGTTCCAATGTTGAGCGTTCGCATCGCATAATCTCCACCCAAATGTAGCGCTAGGTCCGGATCAGAAACCAGAGTTTTGGCGCTTACTGTTATCTCGTTTTAAAATTAGAAGCGATTTTCGAGAATTTCCAGTGAAAAATGGCGGCCGACGAAGTCCATCGGAGCTAACGACTACTACATGGAGATGCGTGGCGTAAAGTGTAAATTTCCGAAAATAGCCTATAAGTTTTGAAGAAGACAACGGCAACCTCGGAAGATTTGGCATCTGATCTGTTTCGCCAGCGCTACCTTGAAGCGGAGATAACCGTTCGGCGACGCGTAACCGAATTTCGTGGCCAATATATATATATAGAAAGGACAGTATTTTGTTTAATATTTGAAAAGAAATCTTGAACAGTTTTAATCAGTTTTAACATCATCCGAAGTTCGATAGTAAAGCCGGCGACCGTAATTGGCAAGGCTGCAAGTTAGAGACTGGGTGTCTCTGCTTCCGGCTCTCCGATAAGGATCTGGATCAATTCCAACAGATCGGAGACGACGCTGACCCCAGTGACTCTTTCGCGCTCGTAGTTTGTTGTTTGAGCTAAGACTGATAACGCTCACGGAGACGTATCACGTGCCCGACCACCGAGGACGGCGGCGAGCTGGCGACACGATGGCAGCTGACGATACTCGGCGGGGAACAAGGGTCGTTTTCGAGCCTCGTCAGTGAACCAGATCTGCGAGCGGAAGATGAGCGCTCGACATCTGAGAGCGGAATTCACCATGAATCTCCCCTTCTCACCTTGTCAGCGACTCCGAGTGAGCCAGCGAAAGAACTGGTAATGCAATTAATGCAAAGGTGCGAGGGAGCTGGACAAAAATAACGATAATGATTTCTAGAGAAGGGGAGCAAAGCGGACAACGGACAAAAGCGAATCTCCAAACACAGCTAGGTGACTGGTGCGTTCTACCCTTTGTTCCCCTTCTCTAGGCATTATTATCGTCACCCTTGTCCAGCTCGCTTGAACCTTCGCATTTAATTACATCGTCATCATAACCTTAAAATGCAGGCCGTTCGTGCTTGTTGGTGCTAGACTCGCTCTACTGACGCCTAAATTGGCTCCGCTGGGCGTCTGAGTCTCACCCTCATTGAACCAAGACGACGGGGAGGTCGCACAAATCGCTTCGTGGCACTTGATGTCAATGCAGATACCGATCGCGCCACTCGCAACAAACGCTAAAATTTAAGATTACCGATTTTCTTCGCAAACAGACCGCATACCCTCCGCAGATACACGGTTAGCGTGTTCTCTTTTTGATAAGGACTTAAACATGTCTAATTTGTGCGTGGCGCAAGAAGCTATCTTGCTCTCTGCATCGAGTACTTCAAGAGCACCGCTAGTGCGGTGTTAGAAGCGACACCGCGTACACCTGGCCCAAATGACTGCGGCAAGAACAGAAAATCGCTGACAAAGTGCAATCGGTACACGGAGCTAGCACAAGTGACTGCTGCATTATATTATGGTACCTGCCTTAGAACGTAAACTTTTACGTTTTCTGTTCTATTCTTGCAATTTCTTAACATATTTAATCCCAACTCTTCATTTCTTTATAAAGAGCGACCCGAGACCAATGGAAAGCTTGACGCAGCACGATAAGACGCTACCCTGGGAAGTGAAGGAATGGGCGAAAGAGAAAATATTCCAGTATGTTTGGTACAAACATGGAAAAGGGTTTTGTAAGAGAGAAAGAGGGGGCCAATGTACGTGTGGTACGAAGTCGAAGGATGATTTGGAAAAGTTTGAGTAGTTTTTTCCTTCGCATTTAAAGGCTGGTTATTTAGTTTTATACCATGAGTGACGACCATTATTTGTTACCTAAAGAAATTGGGCTCATCTTTACGGAGCAAACAAAGTTTTTTTTTTTATTATTTCACTTAAATGTACAAAAAGTTCGGAATAACTCTGATGAACTGAACGTATTTTTGGACGGTTTCAGTTTTCGATGTGATGTGATCATGCTTACAGAAACGTGGTATAACAATACTGATGAGGTGGATAGATTGGAGGGTTACAATATATTCAATTTAAATCGTAGTGATAAGGTAGAAGGGGGTATAGCTATGTATGCGAAAAAACACCTCAAATGTTCTTTTATTACTGATTTCACTATAATTTCATGACTACGAAATCTTAACTTTGCAACATGAAAAATCTATATATTCAGTACTTTATCGTCCGCCTTGTGGGAATATTTCTTCTTTTTTTTAAAATCCTCGAAGTGTTCTTTCGGTTTAATGGTGAAAGCGGCTTTACTCTATACTTCGGCGGCGGCTTTACTCTATACTTTGGCGGCGACTTTAACATAGATATGCATGCTCCCTCTTATCATAAACATTACTGATGCCTTTATATCAATCGTATGGGTTGGCCAATGTTATTCTTCAACCTACTCATGTAACACCTGTACGTCAGGCGTTACTAGACTTATTTTTAACAAACCTTTCTACGTCGGAATTAATTGCCGGAGTAGTTGGAGAAGCAATTAGTGATCACCTTCCGATATATTTACTTTCTAATGTGAGCTATAACTTAAAAGAAACTTGTGGTCCTGAAGTATACTTCAGAAATATAAGCGCTAAAAACCTCGACATTTTTTAACACCATATGATTTCTGTAAACTGGAGTGCGGTACTGTCCAATTAAAACTTGTGTTTGGGCGAGTTGGTTCCTTCTGATTTAAAAGGTTAAAAAGCGCAAACTAAACAAGGACAATAAAGACACAAAGACGACAGGACGGGCACTAACTCACAACTAATTTTATTAGAAAAAACACTGCATATTTTATACACAAGATCGTATGCCACACCTACACTGCAACCAATCACCACTCTCACAAGCAGCTGCTTAGAAACATCACTTCTTTCTGGAGCAAAAAGAGAGAAGGCATGCTGACGCATAAGTCATCTTTCCTTTTGATATAAAACGCCTTTATATTCTCTCTCTCGGTTTTATCTTTTGATCTCTTTGAAAACTTTGTTTCAGTCAAAAGAGGCTTACAGTAAGCACATCGCTTGCAGTGGTCGGCCAGGTGTCCCGCCGCGTTGTTGCGCACAGAAAGATTATGTTCACGTGCCCTATCGTTAAAACAGCGGCCGGTTTGTTCAATATAAACTTTTCTGCGGCTTAATGGTATCTCATATACAACATTGGTCACACATTCAGTGTACTGTACAGAGTGCTTCTTAGAGCAGAGTGTTTTTTTCTGCCGTATAAGCATCGAACAGATTTCGGAGAGCTTACAAGGGGCCGAAAAAAACAACATTTACATCGTATCTACTAGGTATCTTTTTAATGTTGTGAGACACTTTATGCCAATAAGGAATCATATGTACACGTCTTTTAACTTTATTTGTCTGGCTGCCCCCTTGCAAGTTAGTTCTTTTTATTTTTTGAAGTAGGCTCTCACAGCAGCTCGAAACAAGGTTAGGAGGGTACCTTACGTTTTCTAACCTTTTCACTTGCTCAGCAAAACTGGTGTCCATCTGATGTTTGCAATTTTTAGCAAGAGCTGCCTGAAGACTTGTTAACGCGTTACCTCTCTTGACCAGATTGGAATGTGCACTTTTGTAAGAAGCAAGGCTTTTCTTGGAACGCGGGCTATACTTCCAACAAACATGGTCGTCGGAAAACATGACCATAAGGTCCAAAAAACGAATGCAGTTCAGCACGGGCATTTCCCATGTAAACTTAAGTCCACCTGACGCTTCTTTAAAAACATCGACGATCCCCGCAACGACCTCATCCAAACCCGAATTTGTTTCTAAAATTAAAAGATAATCGTCAACATATCTGAATACTTCAACTACATGCAGATCAGGTAGGCATTCCAAAATGCGCCTGTCCATTTACGCTAAAAAATATATTACATGAAACAGGGGCAACCGACTAGCCAATACAAACACCAGATTTCTATACAAAGAAACACTCATTGTAACTAATTGTAACTGTAACTGCTCACTGTAACTAAGTGTAATTGTAAACACTCATTGTAACTAATTATATTTGTAACTGCATTCGTTTTTTGGACCTTATGGACATGTTTTCCGACGACCATGTTTGTTGGAAGTATAGCCCGCGTTCCAAGAAAACCCTTGTTTCTTACAAAATTGCACATTCCAATCTGGTCAAGAGAGGTATCGCGTTAACAAGTCTTCAGGCAGCTCTTGCTAAAAATTGCAAACATCAGATGGACATCAGTTTTGCTGAGCAAGTAAAAAGGCTAGAAAACGTAGGGTACCCTCCTAACCTAGTTTCGAGCTGCTGTGAGAGCCTACTTGAAAAAAATAAAAAGAACTAACTTGGAAGGGGGCAGCCAGACAAATAAAGTTAAAAGACGTGTACTGTACATGTGATTCCTTAATGGCATAAAGTGTCTCGCAATATTAAAAAGATAGCTAGCGGATACGATGTAAATGTTGTTTTTTCGGCCCCTTGTCAGCTCTCAAAAATCTGTTCGATGCTTACACGGCAGAAAAAAACACTCTGCTCTAAGAAGCACGCTGTACGGTACACTGAATCTGTGACCAATGTTGTATATGAGATACCATTAAGCTGCGGAAAAGTTTATATTGAACAAACCGGCCGCTGTTTTAACGATAGGGCACGTGAACATAATCTTTCTGTGCGCAACAACGCGGCGGGACACCTGGCCGACCACTGCAAGCGATGTGCTTACTGTAAGCCTCTTTTGACTGAAACAAAGTTTTCAAAGAGATCAAAAGATAAAACCGAGAGAGAGAATATAAAGGCGTTTTATATCAAAAGGAAAGATGACTTATGCGTCAGCATGCCTTCTCTCTTTTTGCTCCAGAAAGAAGTGATGTTTCTAAGCAGCTGCTTGTGAGAGTGGTGATTGGTTGCAGTGTAGGTGTGGCGAGAGCCTTTTATACTGGGAGAGTTCGGCGGTCTATTGATCCAGCCGCCAGTCTGGCAGCACTGATCGAACAGTCTGGCAACTGTGCGCATCGCATTCCGAGTCTCGTCGTGCGCCATGATGTGCCTTGTCGTCTCGAGCCGGCAGCCGTCTGACTAGGGTGGAGCGAGAGACGACGGTGAAAGTGATCGTTCTGCGCTCTGCGAGACGTTAGAAGAAAACGTATAGAGGTGCTGCAGTGCCGTTGGGTGCTCGAACAGCGCGAAAAAAGGGTTCAGGATGTACCGGTTCCCGCAAGGAAAAGAAAACCGTGCAAGGCACAAGATCTGGGAGGCCAAAACAAAGAGGGCTAAGTGGAAGCCGGCTTCGAGTTCTCGATGGTGCGAGGTAATATTATAATTAATTTATTTTTTTGAGTTAAACGCGTTTTATTTTAACTAAAACTGTGCAGCGAGTTGACGCGGCAGCGTCAGGTGAGAGTGTCCGTTGATCACGAAGCGTTTCCTGCCCCGCAAGACTTGATACTTGCGAGCGGCCTAGCTTGCCAAATTTGAACTGTGTATAGTATTCGCTGCAAGCGGGTGCACGTCGCGCTGAACGACGCGTGCACTGTACGAGCGCACGCGCTCCGTCGGCAGGTTCATAGCATTTATCTCGCTCTCGTAGCTTTCCCTACGCTCGAGTTTTTAGAAGCGGCCTCGTAGCTCCGCTTCGCCGTCTCGCAAGCGATACCTTCATTTTTTTTTTTTTTTTTTAATTCGCGTTGTAAATACTTACTTGTCATGCCTTTCTTTTTTTTAGGTGCACTTCGCAGACAGTGATTTCGAAAGTGGTTGTCGATCCCAAAAAGCTCAGGCACAACGCGACGCCGACGCTGCTTCTTCACAGCAAACCAAACAATGTCAGAAAAAAAAAAAAAAAAAAAAAGACCAGCAGGTGAAGAAGCACGGCGGAAAATCACGATCAGTCCGCCGTATTCCGCACAACGGTGCACAAACCGTGTGATGTGGTAAACACTCAGGGACAATCAAACTTACCCACTGAAAAATGCGCACAAGGCCGCTGAGCTGTGTCGGACGACGGGTGTTTTTGAGCGATTCCCCATTTATAAATGAGTGCCGTTCGTAAATGGGCAGTTTGTTTGCTAATTTTTACATGAATAAAGCACTGAATCACAAAATGGTTGTTTTCTGACTTTCTCCTCACGGCACGAAAAGCGCGAACGGCGAAACCTACACGCGTATACATCGCACGTCAATGGGGACCCGGCCACTTGCCGGGAGGCACATCATGGCGGGAGCGGAACCCGCTGAATCCGCTAAACCTAGCGGGCCGTAAGCTCCTCCCATCCGCCGAACTCTCCCAGTATAAAAGGCTCTGGGTGAGGCATACGATCTTGTGTATAAAAGTGAGTGTTTTTTTTTTTTTTTTTTTTTAATAAAATCAGTTGTGAGTTAGCGCCCGTCCTGTCGTCTTTGTGTCTTTATTGTCCTTGTTTTGTTTGCGCGTTTTAACCTTTTAGATTGGTACTGTCCAGCGTGTCGGCAGATGAGGAGTTTCACTGCTTTCTTGAACAGTTTACAATCGTGTACGACCGCTGTTTTCCTTACAAATTGCAAAGTGTTTCCCGAAAATCTCGTAAACCTTGGGTTACGACAGAAATATTAAGAATGATAAATAAAAAAAATGCATTTTACCACCAATTTGTGCGCACTAAAGACGCAAGTATGTTGTCTAAATTCGAAAAGGAACGAAATCAGCTGACAAAGAATTTAAGGCAAGTTAAATGTACGTGCTTATTTTAACAATTTATTTCTAGATACTAAGCGACCAAATGTTATGTGAAAAAGTTGAATGGCATAATTAAGCAAGGATCGTATGTGCATCGGATCACAGAAATGAAAATCGGAGGTGTTAACCTAACGGGATCCACTTTAGCGGAAACATTTAATGAGTATTTTGTTAACCTTGTTCAAAGTTTACACTATGCGGATGCTTCTAGATATGTGCAGAGTATTCCTCTTAGTCTATTATCCTTCCCAACTGACGAAGATGAAATTTACTCACTTTTCCAAAATTTAAAGAATAGTAAAAGCACTGATATATATGACCTTCAAATTAAACCTGTAAAATATGTATTACGGTGCACTGCTCCCTGTCTGACGTATATTTTTAATCTTTCACTAGAGAATGAAACTTTTCCACAAAAAAACAAAAAACAAAAAAACAAGCAGGTGGCAAGGGTAACGGTACTGTACAAAGGTGGGGGAAAAAGCAACTTGGGAAATTTTAGGCCAGTGTCCGTTCTACCAGTATTTTCCAAATGACTAGAAAATATTATACACAGGGATGGGCAGTACTTTCAAATACAAGTATTTGAAATACGTATTTCAAATACTTTGTGTATTTTGCATTTGTATTTGATTACAAATTGGGTAATGTATTTGACCTGTGTATTTAAATACTAAAATGTGGGTATTTCAAATACGATTGTAATTACAATTTTGTGGGCGAAAATACATCCCTCAAATTTATTGTCACGACAATTCTTGTTTTTATGCATGTGGTTGTAAGATATAGTCTTCATCCTTTATTCGGCCATGGGGCTTTTTTCTTTTCCTCCGGCTTTATTTTAAAGGCACAGTAAAGTTCTTCGTCGATCGTGGGGTGCTGCGCTAGCTGGAGGGTGGCTTCTTTCCGGTGGCTTCAGTGATGCTCACGACTCGGCGGTTGAGTAAATAAATATATATTTACAGATTATGCACAACTTTTTACAAGACAAAACAATTGTCACGCTGCTGATGCCGCGGCAACCCAACGCCAACAATAGCGCCTCGGCGCCAAGTCCCTTGCCGCGCACGGCAAGTTCTCTGCCCCGCAGGACAAAGTACGCGGAGCCCTCGGGACCGCGGGAGATCACGACTTGCTCCGCGCACGGGCTCGTTGAAACTCCAGTTTTCCAAAAAGGCGCACCGACATTCCGAAGGGAGGCCAGACCTCCCTCTCTCCCCCGAAGTCGCCGACATGGCCCCGACAAGGTCGCCTCCCCAATTACCTCGGCGGCAAGGGCGACCACCCGCGAACAGAGGTTTGTTTACTTCCCACGCGGGGAAATCTGCTTCCACTTTCGGGAGCTGGCCTCCGCTTGCCGCCAAAGGGAAAGACAAGACATCGGGCGCCTCCCAAGGACGCTTCGGGTGACCGCGCCGCCAATTCCCCGAGCTCTTTCGGCTAAGCCCCTTCGGCCATCCCTACACGTCCCCCCGAAAACTGCGCTAGGACTTCTGGACTAGCCAGCAGTTACAAAAACAGGATGGCCGAAAACCCAACAAGAACACAAAAACAACCCGCTTAAACTGAAGCGAAAAATAAAAACAACAAAACACATGGCTGGAAATAACGAAGCCAGGCACCTCTAGCACCAATTGCTATATAAAACTGAGAGAAAAAAAAAAAGGACAACACTTCTTAGTACACTCCGTTTCTCAGCAGGCCTCTCGAGGACCTGGACCGCTCGCAACAACGACACCGTTGGCGCCGCAAGAGCTTCCGCAACCAAAAGACAAAAACATCAATAAATCCCGGCAAACCAACAGCAAACGAAAGACTAAAAACGCTTGGTGAACACTGAACAACGCTGAATCGTTCGATTACACAAAATAAAACACAGCCACGCTCCTCTAGCACGACTTGCTAAATAAAGATCAAAACAGGGAGAACACTCATTTCTGCTTGTGGAGACAAAACCTTGATCACCCACTCCGCTAGACTCTGCGGACCTGTCTTGCTCGCACCAGCGACACCAAGAACGCTGCAAGCGTTGCCGTAAACAAAAAGACAACAAAACTCGAAAAGCGCGGCAAGCGCTACACAGCAAGTGTGAGTTCAATGGCACCTCGCAAGGGCCACGGCAGTGATCGCTTCCCCACATGCACGCCCGCTGACACCACGTGCATGAGTGCGACAAAGCGCTCCCTTGCCACCCTACAATCAACCCTTACTCGGGCACCCGTGTCGAGTGTCGCGAGAACAGTGTAGCTCGCCAGAGCTTCATTAGGCCCACGAAGGCGTGCTCGGCTCGGCCTCTCCACGGAAGCGCTTTCGGCAATCGCTTCGCAGACATCAGAGAAAGGATCAACTTTGCGCCCATGGCGCGCCATCGCCGTCCCTCTTCCAAGATTGTTGCCCCACGGCGATTCGTGCTCCTGCACCTGTACCTCCTCGCGCCGCCCGCTTGGTGGCACCCGCTGTGTCACACCCTCAACACAAGGCCCGTCGTGGTGACCCCGAAGTCAATCTGAACAGCGGCAGTGGCCCCCCTCGCGACATCGGCATCCACCAGCCTCCCCAGTGCCGGGACCGACCCCTGGCTCTCCGGGAGCTCCTCCCTTCCAGCTGCCCGGACGTAGGAAGACCCTGGTTGGCAAGTGGCCCGATGGCCCTCAGACCCCCCGGCAGTCTCCAGTCCCAATACGGCACGATCGGCCTCGAACCCTACGACAGTGTCCGGTTCCTGGAGAGCGCGATCGGCGTCGGACCCCACGGCAGTCTGCGGTCCCAGTACGGCACGATCGGCCTCGAACCCTATGACCGTGTCTGGTTCCTGGAGAGCGCGATCGGCGTCGGGCCCCCCGGCAGTCTCCAGTCCTAGCACGGGACGGTCGGCCTCGGACCCCACGGCAGTCAGCGGTCCCGGTACGGCTCGATCGGCCTCAAACCCTACTTCTTGGAGATCGCGATCGGCGTTGAACCCCACCGCAGTGTCCGGTTCCTGAACGACACGATTGGCCCCGGACCCCACGACCGTCTTTGGCTCCCTGACAGCGCTACCGGCTTCGGACCCCCCTGCAGTGTCCTGTTCCTGGACAGTGCGGTCGGCCCCAGACCCCACCGCAGTCTCCGGTTCCTGGACAGCGCGATAAGCCTCGGAACCCCCGTCAGGGCTCGGTTCCTGGACAGCGCGGTCAGCCTCGGACCCTCCGGCAGTGTCCTGTTCCTCGACACCGCGGTCGGCCTCAGACCCCACCGCAGTCTCCGGTCCCTGTACGGTTCGATTGGCCTCGGAGCCTACCGCAGTCTCCGGCTCCTGGACAGCGCGATCACCCTCGGACTCCATGGCAGTCTCTGGCTTTTGTGCGGCACAATCGGCCTCGGACCCCATGGCAGCCTCCGGGTCGCCCAGTGCGTCGGGTTCCGTTTCGCTCACGCGGTGAGCCTCGGGCTCCGCGCCCGCCGCTGCATTAATCAGCGACCCTTCTCGGCGCTCCTCCAGGAGCCGAGCTATTGCTCTCCGCTCCTCCGCCCGGAGCTCTGCGAGTTGTATCTGCAGGTCTAGCTCCTTCGTTCTTTTCCTCACGAGGGCTATCTGAACACTCAGCGGAACCGCTTCCCCATCCGACCATTCGTCGTCTCCGTCACTGAGGCTCTCCCCAATGGGCCAGTTATACCTCGCCATGCAGCTAAGTGCGCGGGTGTCAGCCGGCGACGGAAGGAAAAACGACCACTTACCTGGCGGTGCTGTAGAGCCCACGGAGGTCGTTGACGCCGCCGAACTCGCGAGTCCCCACGGCGTCGATCGCCACAAGCAGAGTCCGTTCTGTGAGACCCGGCTGTCACCGCTGCAGGCGTCGGGTGTCGCCAAACCCGCAGGTCACTGGCGTCGATTGCAGCCGGCGACGTTCGCTTGCCTGAATCTGTTGTCGCCGTCGAAGGCCCCAGGCCCACGGCAGTTGTCGATGACACCGAACCCGCAGGTCACCGGCGCCGATCGCCCCACGCGACGTCCGCTTCTCGGCTTTCGTCGCTGTCGGCCACAGGCGTACTCGTAGCCGTGCCTCGCTGTGCCAGGCTGCTGGTCGTCTCGACTGGTCCTGGGCTCCTGCCGATGGACACCGCCACACTCCGCGGCAGCACTGGCCTCGTCGTCTTCCTGGCACACGTTGTTGTCGAGGTGGCCGACGACGTCCACGATCCTGTCGACTGCGCCAGTAAAGTTCTTCGTCGATCGTGGGGTGCTGCGCTGGCTGGAGGGTGGCTTCTTTCCGGTGGCTTCAGTGATGCTCACGACTCGGCGGTTGAGTAAATAAATATATATTTACAGATTATGCACAACTTTTTACAAGACAAAACAATTGTCACGCTGCTGATGCCGCGGCAACCCAACGCCAACAATAGCGCCTCGGCGCCAAGTCCCTTGCCGCGCACGGCAAGTTCTCTGCCCCGCAGGACAAAGTACGCGGAGCCCTCGGGACCGCGGGAGATCACGACTTGCTCCGCGCACGGGCTCGTTGAAACTCCACTTTTCCAAAAAGGCGCACCGACATTCCGAAGGGAGGCCAGACCTCCCTCTCTCCCCCGAAGTCGCCGACATGGCCCCGACAAGGTCGCCTCCCCAATTACCTCGGCGGCAAGGGCGACCACCCGCGAACAGAGGTTTGTTTACTTCCCACGCGGGGAAATCTGCTTCCACTTTCGGGAGCTGGCCTCCGCTTGCCGCCAAAGGGAAAGACAAGACATCGGGCGCCTCCCAAGGACGCTTCGGGTGACCGCGCCGCCAATTCCCCGAGCTCTTTCGGCTAAGCCCCTTCGGCCATCCCTACAGGCACTGTCCAGAGCAGGAATAAAAGTACGTTCTGCACCGAATACAGTGTCTCTCAATCAAGCACAAGCGTTTAGTGACTTTGTGATTACGGTGCTAGTCCAGGGCAAGAATAGTGACGAAATCGACGTTCACAGGCAGACTGCCTAAATTGGTGCCTGTGACAACTTGTGATGCTTTCCAGCCTGATTTCCACCCATAGTTTTGCCTGGAACATTCTAAATTCGCGGGTCGTCCAGACTTTCGTAAGTGGTGCGAGTTGCAACAATAAGAAATTCCCTAGCTAGTCGCTGTGCATCTTGGTGGTCTCGATTCTTTGTTGGTCTATACCAAAATTTAATCGACAAAGAAAGCTGCTTGAAGCTCTGTACTTTTTTCACCTATTACGTACAAGCTGAATACATATTTTTATTATTATTTTTTTGTGCTACTAGAGCCTCGCACACTAACTCCCAAGTGTGCAATGCAAAATTAAAATGAGGTACCCAGAAACCCGTTGCAAGTGCCCTGAAGTCGCTGACGCAAATTTTGAGGAATGTGTTTGGAAAAGTATTTGGAGGAGATCAAATACATTT
>NW_024609836.1:8191517-8209017 GCF_016920785.2 Ixodes scapularis | reverse complement strand
TGAGTTCATATTTTTGTAATGAGTTGCCGCAGACTGTCGCCGCGAAGCGGCGTAAAGCGCAGCGCGACGGATGGATTAACGCGCGCCCCCGTTATTCGCTAAAACGACCATTCGCTCAAATGTCGCCGTTCGCTAAAATGTCATTCGCTCTTGTGATATGGACCCTGCAAAAGTAAACTAGGTATGTATCGCCAACGCTCTCCGCCCAAAGAAGCACGCCAAGGGACGCCACGACGCCACTGAGCAGAGCTTGAATGCCACGTGATACCCGGGACGTGAGAATGCCGGGTTTGTATACATCGCGCGATACGGCGTCGTCGATCGCTAGCTTTCGGACCCGGCGCGGTGGTAGTGTAAGGTTGCGTAAATATCCATCTATTATTTAAAAAAAGGCAAAATGGTGTGGGCGAGCGCGATGGCGTGCTCGAGTTAGTAATCAGATGCGTCTTACAGTTACTTTCACGACGAATCGTGTCTAGAGTGACCAGACGTCCCGTTTTTGAGGTCCACTTCTGCCGTCCCGTCTTTTTATAGCGATATAGAATCACGTCCCGTTTTCGCAGTAGTAGTACATAGTTTCGGAAACTGGCACCACGCGAGTAGAGAAGCAAACCGAAACTATGCCCATTCGTTACAAGTATATTTTACAAAAATAACCGTAGGTATTTAAAGAACTGTTCTTGCCCACAAACACCTTTTTTTCTCGCGAAGACGCGTATGTATACTTTTTTTTTTTTAGTTACTGTATATAGCACGGATGTAGAAGATATATCACGCATGTAGAATTTCATTAAACTTTTTCTCATAATCTCAAACTTTAGTTTTCCCCCTTTTCCGCTGAGATGTCCCGTATTCTACATTGAGGAATATGGTCACCCTAAGATTCCTGTCGTATTTTGCAGTATGTTGTTTATTTCTTTCTTTTCCTCGCACGGGATTTTATGGCGGGACTCGGTGCGAACTATAATCCGACTTCCCTTTTCCCACGTACCTGAATTTCTTTTTTCCTGTCGTCCGTGCCAACTGTCGCGCTCCTGCGTCTCTTCAAAGAATCAGATGCCGTCTCCCATTCGAGCACCGAGATAACTCGGAACACCACCCACGCGCACGCCTTGGAAACTTCACTCCCTGCCGCCAACCTAAACTACTCGTGCAAAAAAAAAAAAAAAAAAAAAAAAAATTAATGCGGTCGTGTCGCGCCATCTATGGAGAGATCACGTAGACACATGTAACTTGTAGGTTAAATTTTAGACAACAGATGGAGCGCACGTTTCTACATCCGCGCTTCGTCGTCGTCTTCGCAGGGCACCGCAGGCGTGGCGAGTGCCACGGAAGTCCGCGCTTTGACGGACGAGGAAATTCAGAAACTGTCGATGAATTCAGACTCAGATGAAAGGCACGGTACTTCATCATTACACTTCCAAACGTTTAGGTACCCTTGCCAGGAATATTGTCGAGCCACTTTCGATCGAAGCAAACGATAGCAAACAGTTTCCTAATAAAACGTACTTTAACAGAAGAAGCGTCCGTAATTTCTGAAGGCTTAATTAGTAATTTCGGTTCTGTGTTCACCACTGATAACCATTATGTACCATTTGTTGAAAATTAGATGATATACTAGCAGTCGATGAATGGCACATATTTCAAGAAGGTATTTTGTCCTTATTGCTTAACCTTGACGATAAATTTAAAAAAAAAAATCCCGGTCCAGATTTAATTTCTACTGCATTTTTGAAGCGATATGCTGAATGGATTTCTAAATACCTGCAAGTAATCTTCCAAAAATCCTTGTCTACCGCTTCCCTTCCTGATAATAATAAAGTTTCAAAAATAGTTCCCATCCTAAAATCCGGAAAGGAAAGAAACGTCACAAACTATCGACCTTAATATCAAAGACTTCCCAATGCTGTAAGATGCTAGAACACGTCATATGCTCGCACATCACTAACCATCAAGAGGTTCACACTATACTAACTAAAGAACAGCATGGTTTTAGGAGAGGACTTTCAACTGTAACTCAACTTCTGAAAACTAATCACGAATTTAGCGAATGTTTAAATAACCGTTCTCAGGCACATGTCATTTTTCTACTTAGAAAAAGCTCTCAATAAGGTTTCCCACGACAAACTTATAGCTAAATTACACACGATTCTTAAATCAGACTCCTTTTTTCAAATTGTTCGAGAATTACCTTAGAGTTAACGTACAACCTTGGTTCTGAAGGGAAGGTAATCTTCTTAGCGCCCCCCTCTCCTAAGCTGCAGCGAGGGGAGCCAAGTTGCGGAAGGTAAAAAGTGGAGAGGTCATGGGAAAGGAGGAGGCGGGCTAAGTGGAAAGCGCGAAATGTACGTCGGCCTTTAAGGGTAGAAGGCAGTATGTTACATTGAACAATAACGTCTCTAGCGTATCACCAGTAACCTCAGGAGTGTTCCAGGGCATATTTCTGGCACCTGTGTTGTCCTTAATATTTATTAATGATATCGTGAGAACTATCGATGTTCGCATAAAAATGTTCGCAGATGATTGCGTACTGTACTCTGCAGTGCAAACACGTAATGGTCGAATAAACTTAAATAATAAGTTGGAAAACAATATATAACGAGTGCAAGGATTGGCAAATGGCATTAAATGAAAAGAAATCTGTAAGCATGACGATTTCGCGTAAAAAATCCCCACTTGTGTTTGACTATGAGTTGTCCGGACACAAGCTTAGCAGCGTAGCTCAATATGACTTATTTTCTCTTCCGAACTTAAATGGGACAACCACATCGATTACATAGTAAGCAGAGCAAACAACAAATTGTGGCATTTTAAACGAATCTTGAAAGATGCTCCGTATACCACTAAACTGCTCGCTTATAAGGTATTAATTCGCACCATTCTTGAATAAGCGAGCGTTGTACGGAACCCGTTTACACAAAAAACATTGACCATATTCATTTACACAAAAACATAAACATATTAGAAATGGTTCCGAGAAGGGCACTTAGGTTTGTGTTTAACGAATTTGGACGTAACCAATCCCCTTCAAAGCTAATCAAAGATAATCTGTAAAACTGATTTAATACACTTGCAAACTAAAAGAAAAATAGCCTTCCAAATCATCAACCACTCCATTAAAATTCCACGGGACAAATACGTAACTTTTGCGACTAGAACAAATGCCAGATTTATGCACTCGAAAAAAATTATTGAACATTGGTCTCGAATTGATTTCTTTAAACACTCTTTTTTTCCACGAACAACATCGGAGTGGAACAAGCTACCCAGGCATGTCGTTGAGTGTGAAAATAATTCTTTGTTTTTAAACCAACTTGCACCTTGTGTATAAATAGCTTGTTTTGTACTTGGAACAGCACTGTAAAGGCCGGTTCTCACATGCAGCGAAGCGCTGATGTAGCGCTCCTCACGTGCCGTTTGCTACTTATCGTCTGCCATGAGCAACAGTTTTGGCGGTGCAATACAAAGCTGGTGAACGCTGCCGTCAGCACGCGCTTAGCGCGAGGTGAGCGCTATGCTTGTAGCGCTCCGCTGCATGTGTGAACCGGCCTTAACTATTACTACTTCATCGAGACTGACCTTTCGCACACAAGCGATTTTACCCTTGCCTTGCCTTGATGTCGATTCTAATCTGTATTTCTTATCATAGCGTTGTATTGGAACGTGACCGCGTTGTCTTATTACTGTTCATTTTGTGTTGATTTGTGCCTTTCCTATTGTATTCCTGTCAATGATTGATATCATTGTTAATTAAAATGAATAAATAAAGTGATAACGATGATGCAGCTCAGCTAAGTGACTTGTCCAGCGACGACCCTTCCGCCGAAGAATCAGAAGAAGAAGAGAAAACTGGACGAGCGGAATTTCTGCTGGAAGAGGAAAGAATGCAACTTTTAAGAGCACAGTTTGGACCCATCATCTTCAAGAATCTGCCATGGCATCACAGCGGCGTCCAGTGAGCTCGAGGTCTCTGAAAGTTCGTTTACGCCGGGCATTGTGGAAAAACAAAAACCCGGCAGTAAAAGTGTTAAAGGCTGGTTCACACATCTGCGTTGGTTGCGTTCGCATGCAACCGAAACGAGTGTGACGACAAAGTCACAGGGTGGCAAGCGATGGAAGGGGTAGCTTGATGAAGCAATCCACGAGCAGTAGCGGATCCAAGGGGGGAGAGGGGCGGTGGGGGCGATCGCCCCCCCCCCCCCCCCCCAAACGCCTCACCAGGCAAACCCCCCCCCCCCCCCGGGGTTCTTCGTCAGCTCGAAGAAAAAACGTAAGCAATCGACGCGAGAAACAAAAGATTAAAACAGCGGTGGGTGGACGCGCCTTCTGGGTGCTTCCAAAGTCGGGTTTATCTCCGTCAAGGTCACGGTACGTCTTCCCGACAGGGACGGCGCCAGGAGTTTCGATGTGGAGAGACAGTGGGGAGGCGCACCAAATATCAGGGTCCTCGACTGCAGGCACACTTCCAAACAAGGCCAGCACGTCGAGCACGGCAGGAAAATACCTTCAACATATCTAGTCCCCTTTCTCTCTCTCTCTCTCTCTCTGTCTGTCTCCCTCTCTCTCTTTGGGGGTTGTCTGCGAAACATTTGTGCCCTGAAAGCTCCCAAACGCAGACGTCAAGCAGCCTTACTCAAGGGTAGCGGATTATCCTTCCTCTCTAGCGGCCGCCTTTTCATCACTTTTCGTTTGATGGTTTCTCCGTGGTTCTGGGCTTGTCTTTCGGCATGTCTTTTTTGGCTTGCTTTGAGATGCTGTCGCCCACGGGCTCACTAAAGGTATCTTACTGGCACGGTGTGCTCATTGCCAAGGAAAGTGCGGAGGGGACGTACCGGGAGGAGACGTTCTAGGGGGGGGGGGGGGGGATACAGCTTGAACAACCAGGAGACCAATTGCTTTTCTTCTGAACTGAGAGAGGAAGCAAATGCTCTAAGTACAGTGTAGTCTGAGTCTGAGCTTCTCCTGAAGACGCTCCGGACTTCCCCACGACCTTGGCTTAAACATAAACCCGCTTTCGTCCTCGCCTCCATCCCTCACTGAGGATCAGCGCCGCAGCGCGGTATACAGAAAGAAGCCGACGAGCGCCAGAAGGGGGAGATGTTTCCTCTAATGGGCTTCATACTGCCTGCGGTACGACCTCTCGTGGCGGGAAGCTAATAAAAGAAAGATAAACGGTACGAGCACTCTAAAGGCTGGAGGCTGCTTACACGGGGTCCTCAAGCCGACGCCGTAGGCATTTATTTGTATGCAATGCCGTTTCAACTTAGGGTGGCGGGACATATTTTAGGAAAGGCGCCCGCTACCCCTAGTATCCCCTTGGCGCCGTCTTTTCCAGTTAAAAGCGGCTTCTGTGGATTGACGGCAGAGCTTTCGCGCGGCTTTGCGGGAGCGAATATGTGTGTGTCGAACAGACTTGGGGAAAACGAGCCCTTTCAAAGATGCGGCTATACATAAATTAAATAGACAGTGCCTCTGCCCGTTCGAGTGAACACCGACTCCCAAACATCCATGCTGCAGTCGTGATCGGCCTTTAGCCCAGTTGAAATTCGCCGACCTTACAACCGCTCTGCTCTATCATATCTCTGCACTTCTCCTCTCGACCCTGACGAATGAGCTAACTACCCAGAAACAAGTAAGTGTTCCTTACGAAGTGCAATTGAATATAATTTGGAAGGATCCATTGCTGGTTTAAGGTCTTGTCTAAGTTCAAAAGTTATAGTTGCCGAACTGCAACATGCTTTCAAAAATATTCAACAATTATTCGCTTTCGTTCTCTCGAGTTGCATCCAGAACACGTGAAAACACGAGTTGGGGTTGGCAATGTCGCATGTGCTGCGCTCTGGACATTCCAAATATACGGCGAACACTAACTTGCATGGCAGCGTTCGTTTCGCTCGCTGCGTCAACAGTGTTTTGACGCCGCGAGCAGCGTCGAAGCCGCCGGGCCATTTTTTTCGCTTGTTTGCAACGTACTCTATCCGCTGTTTTAAGCCGCTCTTCCCGTTGCCGCAGCAGTTGAGCACTAGCTCCGACCAGAATGTCTGCCAAGGCAATGTCTTTAAGCTGCCCTAAATCGACTGCTCACGTAGTGTCGGTCTGAAACCCAAGTTTCAGAAAGGATAGTGTCGCCACAATTTTCGAGATACTTACCTCTAGCATGGTCACCCGAAAGGTTTTAATTCAAAGAGTTCATCCCCGACAGGTAAACCGATACAAAAGCTCTCAAGATCTATATTATGTTATCAGAGTTTAGTAAAAACGATACCTCCACAAAAAATATAAACACTCTCCCCCTCCCCCCCCCCCCCCCCCCGCCATTTTATACCGAGGAACCGCCCCCCTAAAATGGAGGTCTGGATCCGCCCCTGTCCACGAGTCACTGTTGTTGCGGTGTTTTGGTCGTTAAAGGGGTAGTGGAACGATTTTAGTGTTGAAAGAATTGGCAATTTGTATTTTTTTATATTGTTTACCCAAGCTGTCGGGCTCAACTCCGCCTGTACGGACCTCCTGACACGGATGGAGCGCGTGGCTGGAGGCGGCAAGGCCACCACGTCGTGCTCAAGCCGCCTGCTCAAGAGACGCAGCTTCCGCACCGGGTTTACTACGGTTGATCGAATGCCATTTCATCGAAGCACGTTTTAGAGAATGGGCACGTTTTGTCGAAGCACGGTTTAGAGAAAGCAGGACCTCAGTTTAGAGAAACGCCATTTATCAAAAACGGAACGCTTTTTAAAAAAAGGCTTTCTACCTTCTCGCGTGTATCACTGCCCCACCCTCGCTTAGTGTGATGCTAGAACAAGAGATGCACTCTTAGAAAAAAGGGTATGGATAGTTCTCCCTTACGGGAGGAACGGTCTTGTAACCTATGTTCCTTTAGAAAGGGAGAAACCTTCGTCCCTGAAGCAGGGGAGCAAGGTTCCTCCTTCGCTTGCATATCAATATGGCGGCCCCGAATCGAGCAAATCGAGCCCAATAAGGCTTAACGAGGACGCTACGTCTCTTGTACGGGACGAGAGCAGCAGCAAATGAAAGCGTAAAACGAGCCTTCCGCAAACTGTGTTTATTTCCGAAGCCAGATTCCCCCCACAGGTACAGAAACCTGCGTTTCGAAAGCAGTTGCTCAGTCTTCTCGTCGACAACACTGCGATGTTAAACGGAGACAACCGATACCCAATTACTTCGCGCCTTACCTTTGGAGTTCCTCGAGTCACAATTCCTTCGTCAACCGCACATCACGGAGAAGAGAATACTCACTCCGCGAAACCAAAAGCCGCTCTCGAAAGAACAAACTCGAAGCCGCTGTTTATCGCGTAGCGTGAAAGAAGGTTAAATCGCTAGCCACCAGATGGCGGGGTCAAGCAGGGTAATTGCAAGTAGCTAGGCTAGGTGGCGCTATGTACCGCCCAATTCATGTTCTACAAAAAAACATGTTTCTTTTAGATCACTACTGCGCTTAGGGGTCCTTACTATACACATTACACCCATTACAAGCATCAGGTGAACATTCATTAAGCACATATACTGCACACACATATATCAATACAACGGAACACCGCACCAACCCGAACACTACACCCGTACTTTGCGTTTCCGCCTTTTATACTGGTCGTTTTGAACGTACGGAACTTTTCGGTGACTCCCTAAGCAATAAAAAATATTCCCAGCATGTTGATTTTTTCCCAGCAATGTCATACCTCTGAAAGTATTTTGAATGGCTCAGGGGTTGAATCTCTTATTAAAAAGTAAACGCTCGATCATGCCGTTATTATTTGAAAGCCAATAAATCAAGCCGCTCCAATGCGGTTCGAAGCCATGAGTTTGTTTCCCCACACGGCACGTCGTAGCCTGTATTTCTATTTGTTTTTCTATTTGTGCTGTTCGCGCAAAGCTGCAATTGCCGTCTTGAATTAATCTCTCTAGAGCGGATATTCAGTCAGCTGGAAGTGATGCTTCACGGACTGAGAAATCGCTTTTCGATCAACTTGAATGCAGTCAAAGCCGCGACTTGCGGCAAACGTTAAGTCTACGGAGCTACGCCGGTGCGAGCCCGAAAGCTTCTAGCGCTCATCCCAGCGCACCACGGAGGGCAGTTTCTCCAGGAACCGTAGTATACATTTAAACAGCAAAATAAAGGGCAGTTCTTGTTTTCGATTTTACCTACTATTGTTTTTTAATGCCGAAATTCCATACTGTAAATATACGTACTTTACGTCACGATTTCGTTCTATTCAGTCCTCGCCCCTGAGCGCAATCGCTCTAGGGGACGAGACAATTCCGACAGTCACATTGGCCACTGTACGATAGGAGCTTCTACTGTTCAGACCAGCGTTCCAACATGACTATCCGCACGTTGATTGATTGCACGTAATCCCTCAAGTGGTATTAAACCTTTTAATGTAAAGCGGAATGTCAACCTGCGACACCCCGCCCCCTCCGATCACAACCCGACCAGCGGTATCAATGCCCAACAGTTTACGATCTATCTTCTTGTTACACCACTGATACGCGAACACATGGTCACATCGGTGATAATTCCAGTCTTCTGTTCACAACCCACAACACTGCCACCACGATGTTGCAGCTATGTTGATGACACGCACAAACACAGAACCACGTTGAACGCCGGTTGCACTCGGCATCGGAAAACAGAACCGAACTCAGGGGGGTAAGCAGCAAAACCTGCTTGTCTTGGACGCAGTTCCTGCGGTTTTTATAACGTCGAAAACGTCGACACAGCTCCGCGTGGTTTCGCTACTGTAGTGACTGTAGTGCTGTAGCTGTAGGGCTGTAGGCTGTAGTTCCGTGCCGCGTGAGTCACGCGATCCGGAGACGGCCATCTCCCAGTGTACGTTGCGCTGCTGGCACTGCTCCGGAACTTCGCTGTTTCTAGCGGCTTTGTTTGCTCGTTTGGTAAAATGAGTGACAAAAACGTCAATGCAACCGAAATGTTCTGCACGTTTAAACTAGAAGACGGAATTACAGGCGGCCTTCGCTGCTGCTGAAGCTCAATGAACTCAACAGCTATTTATTAAACAACGTGCGCGACCTGCTCGAAAAACGAAACCGAAAGACGATGAGTCGGGAGGGCGAAAGCTTTCACCCGTCTGCCTGGAGAAGGAGAAAAACGTTTCGTTCCTCCCCTTTTCTCGTGTCCGCTTGGGGGCGCGTCGGTAGAAGGGAGGAAAACGCGCCGTTGCTACTTTTTTTCTCCATTTTTTCTTAGAGTGTGGCGCTCGCGTCGTCATCCAGACATGAGCAGATAAAGTCGTGTAAGATGGCGGCTCGATAGGGTGCATTTTGCCTTCTCTTTGATTTTGTCACCCCTAGTCATTCTTTAGTTTCTCCAAACTTGATGTTTCTACGAAGTGCGATCCAGTTTGTTTGCGGTGTCATGAAGACGGAGGATTTGATAACCGACGGCACCGTGCGCCCAAGAGCGTCGCTTTTTCTTTTTCATACCTTTGTGTGTTTTTGTATTTACTGCCCTTTTTAATGCTTCGAGTATCATCTTAAAGGCCTCTATAAAAAAAAAAAACAAGAAAGAATACTTTATTTTCGGCCTTGACGCGTCGCGTCGCGCTTTCTTTTCCACGGCGAATCAGCCTGGAAATAGATTACGTGCCCCAGCGAGGAGCGTTGCTTTGTCGAACGTCGATAGTCTACGCCGGCCCTCATACAGCGGAAGCATCCGTCCGATTGAGATAGAATGAAAACTACAACAAAAGCGTCAGGAAGTCGTCAAAAAAATCGAAACGCCCCACTGCCTTATCTTTAGTGGTGTGGTAGTAAAGAGAAAATCATTTTATAATGCATCTGGTTGTTGTTTCTTTTTTTCCTTCTTTTTTTTTTTGTTATTGTGGTTCTGGTTTATGCCTAGTATTACGTTTTATGATTATAACGCCAGTAGCTTAAACTTTCAAAAGAACAGATTCCCCATTTTCGTTTTGATCTATAATATGAAAATAATTAACACGAAATCATTTATTTTTATTGTTTTGTCGGGAGCCTGGTTCCAGGCTTCTTAGCTATTTATTTTTACAAAACACTGAGGCTGGGGAACACCTATCGACATGGAGGTTGTATAGTACAATTTTGCGGTCCAAACCTACTCCAGAATAGCTCTCAGCATTCCCTTTTAGCGAGAAAAAGAGTAGGGTCAATGCTATGTTTTTTTTTCTGTTTCTGCAATGTTCAGTTTGGTAAATGCATTAAAGGGCTCGAGGATCTGTCGCATACTATACACATAGCAAATAAAAAGAAACAGTCACGAAATAACTCGTGACACTATTTTATTTGGCGTGATTTGGGCGGTAGGTACACGGCCGGGCTCGGGCCGTGTACCCACCTGGCTGGGTCAACCGAACCTGGGAATTCCGGCCCGTGCATTGCTCTAGTTTAGAACTTGTTGCAAGCTGCTCATTCCAGCATTTGTTTATCAGAATGGCCACCCGGGAATGCAACGGTTTCCGACCCTTGAGAGGTTTTCAACACTCAGACAAAGGTATTATTCACTGACAACCAAACGATGATCAGAATGCGTTTTAATTCCCACCAATCGCCACTATATTCCGAATAGTTATAATTTTAGATTGTTGAAATTAGGCGTGTTCAAAATGTTTAATACTATATTGGCAAAGAATGCCGATGCCCGTGTATTTTGGGGCGCACCATACCTCAAGGATGGTAAGGAGAACATTCGCACTGCGGAAAGCAGGGATCTCTGGCTCGATCTCTGCACTTGTTTCTTTCAATCTCGATGGGCATCGTACCGGCCTATGGTCTTGTAACACTACTGTGTGATGCTTGTAAAATACCACAGGCTAGGTTTCATAGTGTACCGGCTAAATATTTCACCTGCAGCGCTAATCATGCCGCAATAAATGGGGAGCTTGACCTCACGGCTTTGGTGTAGTGTCCAATTTGCTTTTGGTTTGTTTTCTAAGCTCGTCTTTCTAAAAAAGGAGACAAAAAAAAACTTTATCCGTGGTTTTTATTTCTTCAATATAGCATGATTTGTTTTTATTATTTCACAGACAAACACGACGTGAGTTAGCGTGCAAGTCCAAATAATAAGAGAACATACGTTTTCTTGTTTTTAGCTTGATGTGACGATGCTTTAATTTATATTAACATATTTTCCTAATGTTTCGTTTTCATTTCACAGCTCCGTGTCAAATCGAACAACCTGTTCTGAAGCAGGGCCAACGCTATCATCAAGCTCTTCAACCTCGAGTCTACTCAATCTGCCCAGCATCATCGCCAAAAATCCAAGCTATGGAAACTCCACCTGTATCTCAAGCAATAAGCTACCATACACAGTTCAGGTTGGCAGTCTTCCACTCAAGTCGAAGGTAGAAGAATAGTTTCGGTTGGGTATTTCATTACCAAAATCCGTAAACTTGAGCGCCATGATCGCCTGAAGGATACGCGTGGCACATTTCGATTTGTACATGAGCTAAGTAGTCCTTATGTTCTTGGCTTATGTTGGTGTGAACGCACTGCAGTGAAGAACGGGTCATTTCAACTAAACACTGGAAGTAAACCAAAATCAACGAAGCAGCTGCAATAGCCACGTTATGCACCGGAAATGGGTAATTCAGCTCAATAGAAGAAGTATTCTCTCTCGTGAACATTCCTTGCATGTCGTCGACAGCATTCAGCAAATAGGAAGAGAACGTAAGGCTGAAGTGAGAAGACATTTTGCTTTCTGAAACGGTCACGGCTGGAAAAGAAGAGCACAGAATGGTATGCAAATCCGGAAACTACACTGAGGATGGATTGCTGTACATAACTGTCGTCGTCGATGCTGGATAGGCCCACCGCAGTTAGGGCCACCGATACACGTCAAGCTCAGGTGTTGCTGTCATCATTGGGTCACAAACAAATAAAATCCTATACCACTTTTTTTGTAACAAGTATTGCAGTACTTGTTATTCTGACGTGAGCAAGAACGAAACTCCACGCAATCATGCCTGCTTCAAAAGTCGGACGGGCCTTCAACTGCTATGTAGTCTGATGTCATCGTTGAAGGATTTTGAGAAAGCCGCCAGATTCATGGCCTAAATACAGAAGAGTTCTGGGGAAGAAGATTCCAATGTCGAAAGGCCCTCAAAACCAGTGCTGAAAATTGAAGGATGATTACAAAGGAGGCTTGGCATTAACCACGTCATTAAGAACGACAGCAGGTCACACTATGGCATTAGGAGCTTAAGAGAAAGTCCCGCAAAGATTTGACAAATGTTAAAATATAACGATTGACAGCCGCGGCAAAGGGAGCTATGTCTGCAACCCATGCGCTCAAGCAGACAACTGAAGAGCTCGCGAGCAATCTGCGAAATGGATTGAGATATGTATTTGGAACGCATGACAACTGCTCCCCTTACTACTGTCAACAGCACCAGCAGCAAGCATCAACCACATTTGAAGATGTACCGTACACGCTACAAAAAGACCTGATGAGGACTGCAAATAATCTCGCCGACAAAGCTTCTTCGCTTCTGAGAACTCTACAAGTAATTTGGCGGAAAACTACATGTCTGTAGTCTCCAAATTTTCTGGCGGAAGAGTAGGTGCTGCGTTCTCGCAGTACCGACGTCAGGCGACACCAATATAGAAGTTGTCCAACGGGATGAGGAATTCTGGAATTAACACATGCTTCTACGCCCGTTGCGGCTTTCCTTTCTAATGAAAAGGCTACCGATGCAGTGCAGAACGTACGGGCGTGTGCGCCTGCCTCCCCATGACACACAGAATACCTTGGCCGAGGACAAATTACGGTACACAACAATTGGCACGTATAATACGTGATATACTACTCAAACATTCAAACATGCAAGAAATTATTCCAAACTCTGGGTCTAATTGCAGGTAGAACTAATTATTCAAAAAGTACCTTCTATTATGCGCTACGAAATACATATTTAAACACATATCTGTAATAAATTAAAACACTTTTTTGTATGCCTGTTATAATTCTATTGTTTACAAAATGCCTTCTCTTTGCCATATATTCAACTACCTCAACGATGTTTTAACTACTGTATAAAAGTGTGTACTTTTTCATACTCACGGTTTATTGTTGGCAATTTCGGTGTGTCTGTGTATGTTTTTTTTTTTTTTTTTCTTTTTCGTGTTGAGCTGAGCTTGTCAACCGGCAACGGGGCCACGTTGGGCAGAGCATATCTGCCTTTTGGCCATCCTGTTATAGGAGACTGTAAAGTCTGAATAAACAAAAACACAAACATGCAGCGTCACGCTTGTTGTTCTGATATCACTAGCCCGCGCAAGCCTTTAGGCGTCTGACACCCAGACCTTGGGGTTATTTTGGTTTTACATGCAGCGCTCCAAACGGTGCACGTCAACAAACACGATTAAAATCCATTCCTGATCAGCTGGCGCCATCTGTGATTGTTATCAGGAAACTGTGGCTTGTCGTAACTGAATGGGAAACGTTTGATGTCCTATAATGAAGTAAGCGTGCAACCTATCGATAGGTAATTTTCATCAAATGCAATATCAGGAAACACTTCGCACTTTAATGTCTCAAAATTTGCTTTCGTTCACACGCATCCGTTTTTATAACGCAGAAAAGTAATGCTATTTTTAACTTTATTGTTTATTTTGACACTTCAAGTGTTTATTTAGTTAAATATATATTTTTTGGGATTGTAATGTTCCATAGGCTAGACATATAACGTATCAGATGAATTGGATAACTGCAGCTCGAGAAAATAAATTTTGCAATTTGAAAGTGAGGTCCACTAAAATATAAATGGAAAAAAGGCTGCTAAAGATAACCCTATTTTCTAGACATTGAATTGTTAATAGATGGCAGCTCTTTAATTTGGTATATAAGAGATATAATTTTGCATAGCATACATAAAAAGTTTAAGGCTCTCAAAAATAAGCATATTGCCTTGATCGGCGGGGTTACACCTTAAACCATGCCCCCCGCTGCGCTCCCGCCGCTTCGCGGCGGCAGTCTGCGGCGGCTCAATACAAAAATGTTACCTCACCTGATTTACCCGTACACGCCCGCTTCGCGGCGGCCGAATTCGCTAAAAGGAGTCTCATCGCCATTTTCTCTAAACTGGTTTCTCTATAAAGGCGTTCGATAAGCCGGGGTCGGCAAAACTTCGTTCGCTAAAACGAGCTTTTCTAAACCACATGCCTCCGATCCGCACCCACACGCCGGGGAACGCTGGTGTAGTTTTCGGAAGTGCTACGGTGTGCGGCATCACGTTCCGGCCTTGGCCTATTGTACTGGATGCGGCGGACAACAGACCCCGCCGCTTCCTCGGCCTTGGACTAGGGTCCGGATGCTTAAGCCCTGGCCCGCGAACACTTCACCCGAACGACGCTGGTGGCACGTTTCAGTGACACATGATACTGCTCGCTTCATGCGGGCCGCGCGGCCTACGTAACAGACGTCTAGTACTCGCCCCTGGGAGAACGTTATATAAAGGGAGGAAATTCTTTTGTTAGAGGAGAGACCCCGAATGGGCGACTCAACATTCTGCGTGCTGCACACCCGTGAGCGATATGAAGGTGAACAGCCCTCTTCTTGTTTTTGACGCTCCTGCAAGTTTTGGAACAAGCTCTATTCCAGAAGAGGGCTAGAACGCAAAGTTTAGACCCCAAGCCACGCACCATTTGAGACGTTGAGAGTTGATATAGCTTTCGGGAGCCGTAAAACAGGCAAGAAACCAGGTAAGGTTTCTTGCCTGCACATTGCCGGCGAGTGTACATATGCAATAAACCTATCATATCAGTCCTAAAAGAGTTGCTTCAAGGTGGCGGCAGATTTGAACCGCAGCCCGTCGAGGAACAACTAACCCGCTCGACGAACGTGGGCGCCTTTACGGACAAAGGTGAAGAGGCGGTTGCAGAAGTCAAGCACAAGGGACCGAAAACGCGTCACCTTGCCCGGAAAGACTGCTATTCCGGTGCGTAATCGCAAAGAAGAGAACGGAATATTTGCCGATCTGCAGCCGCTTGTGGTGGGAAACGGAACTGATGTGTGACGTACTCTGGGGATACGCGGAAGTGAACAAAACCTGTCCCCCTCGCTGCTACACTCGTCGTCACCCCCGTGCCGAACCGTCTTTTGTGACGATCGCTCGCCGCGACCTGCGACGATGCTAACCCTTTTGAAGTCGATAACCGCGGGGAAAGCGGATGGGGTCTTTGAAGAGAGAAGCCAAGGGGAAACCACGTGAGCCCCCAAGAGTACGTCACACACTCGTCGCGCGACTGACCAAGTGACGGGGGGTAAAGGTGGGTGAGGAGGAGTGCAGAATCCCGTGCGCCGACATCCGGAGTCCCAAGTGAAAGATCGCGAAAGAGAGCGATAGAACACGAGAGAAAGAAACCAATGTTGCTAGCTGAAGGACGACAGTCGCAATGGTAATCGCGAAGACTGAAAACTCTCAGTAATATAAACAGTGGTGAATTGACGTTGTAAAGTAAATGCTGAGCTACTCTGACGCTTATAAAAAGCAGTATACTCATTACGCTGCATTAACTTCCCTTCTGTCGAAATCTCGGAAATCTGGTGGCTGCGCGGTTTCGTATTCCTGGGGCGCGCCCACACGCGCCCCACTCGCGAAGCCGGTACAGACCGGTTATAACGAAGAGAACGGGAATGGGAAATCACTTCGCTATATCATCTATTTCGTTATAACCGACCTCGGTAATAACGAAATGCAAAAGGAAATGGGAAATCGTGATAGCTTCGCTGAGCCGCTCTTTCGTTATAACCGACTTCGTTATAACCGGTCTCGATGGTATCTGGTTTAGTTTAGCGTTGACGCGAGGCCGTACATGTGCGCGCTATGCAAAAAGAAAGCTTCGAAAGGAACGCGGATATCTTTCCACTGGTAAGTTCGTGGATTGTTGATGTTCATGAAGCTGCTCTAATGATATAATTATGATCGTGAAATCGAAGGCAGTTGGTAACCATGCGTGGGACGCCGAAGGTCTGCCTCCATGCTACGCCGTTTGCGGCAGCCAGAATGCATGGGAAAATGGCGGACCTTTTCCTCTAGAGTAAAAGCTATCACTTGGTCAGTCGCGCGACGTGGCGAACCGCATGAAAGCGACGGGAGCAAGTGACCAAGGCGATGATTGACGTCTTCTAGAAATCCAAAAACCGAGCGACGCGACGAGCAAGTGAGAAATCTCCGTCATTCGTCGCTGACTCTCGTCGCTGGCGCCGTCGCTCGTCTCAACGCTCGCTAAATCGCTTACATGCGGTTCTGACGGCTTATGGCCAACAAAGCAATGCTCGTTTTTTTTTTGTTTTTTTTTGTGTGTGTGTTTTGAAAGTAGCAGCGTACATTTTTTTCGGGGACACCCTGCCTGCTGCACATAGCTAGTATATACACACACAACCTTTCTCCACGTCACCATTCAAAAATTTTGGTAAAGCTGCAAAGATGACATTGTCATGTGACTCTGCGACGTCACACGACTATGGCGTCGTGGGTCACGTGACGGTAATTTTCCCGCTACATTTAGCGGGGAAACGCTTCGTGACGACGCGGTTAGGTGACGTACGTCACGGTACGTGGTGTGATACATGATGTGTCACAATTTTCCCCTTTACGCTTCCGGTGACCTTACAGCGCCGGGTGACGTTGTCACGTTACGTGATATGACGTCAAATTTATCCGCTAAATTTAGCGGAGAACCAGTGTGACGTGACACTGGCGTCACGCGAAACTTTCCTTTACAAAAATTATCAATGAGTTTCAATTGAGTTTTAAATGTATTCTTATAAAATACACTTATATATATTTTTACAGAAACTCTGTTTAAACCCATTGTCGAATTGGGTTTCCCCGCTAAACTTACCGCGGAAATTTCCCGCTAAATTTAGCGGAAAAATATTGACGTATACGAGGCAATCTGGCGTCATGTGAAGCGTTTCCCCGCTAAATTTAGTAGGACGCGACCCTACACCGTTTACCAAAAACACTCCGGGAAGACGATCTCCTGCGACACCTCGCAAATCACAACTGTCGCCATGAAATACAATTTAAAAAAAGGGCTTTCTTACTTTTGCATTAACACGCACTAACAGCAGACACAACCGAAACGCAGGCAATCAAGAAACGCATCACTTACCAAAGACACGCGTAGTATGGCGAACTGCCGCCAACCAAGAAATCGGGGCCTCGAAGGTCCCGCAGAGATGCGAACAGCACTGAAGCCACGCAAGCTGTACTACGTGGCACACGAGGAGAACGTGAGACCCATGACGGAGCCCGAAGCAGCCAGAGCCACCAGAGCGGCCTTTTTTGTTGCCTCTGTGCATTATCTTTCTTTTCAAGCGCCCATTGGCTAAAACATCGAGATGTTTCTTGGCGTCACGGAACGTAACTTGATGATCTGACGCGAAGGATTTCCCTTTCAAGTCTCGGGCTCTCACCTTACAACGGACCACGCTGCAAGCCAAGGTCCACAGTCTAACACTGCGAACACATCCCGTGTCTCCGCG